>NC_067409.1:907500-1190000 GCF_009764475.1 Pristis pectinata | reverse complement strand
CACGTAACTCCACGGCCAAGAAAGCTCTACTTCTACAGGAGGCTAAAGAAATTTAGCATGTCCTCTTTGACATTCCATATTGATACACCATAGAAAACATCCTGTCTGGATGCATCACGGCTTCGTACGGCAACTGCTCTGCCCAGGACCGCAAGAAACTGCAGAGTTGTGGACACAGCTCAGCGCATCACGGACACCAGCCTCCCCACCATGGACTCTGTCTTTACTTCTCGCTGCCTTGGTGAAGCAGCCAGCATAATCAATGTGGCACTGTGTAATGATTTGATGTGTATGAATGATATGCCAGACACGTTTGTACACTCCGTACTAGTGACAATAATAAACCAATACCAAGTTAACCTCCAAACCCCACACCATCCCTACTTGGAAATATATCACTGTTCCTTCACCACAGCTGGGTCAAAATCCTTGGAACTCCCTCCCTAGTGTAGCAGTTAGCGTAACGCTTTACAGCACCAGTGACCCGGGTTCAATTCCGGCTGCTGTCTGTAAGGAGTTTGTACGTTCTCCCCGTGTCTGTGTGGGTCTCCTCCGGGTGCTCCGGTTTCCTCCCACATTCCAAAGATGTACGGGTTAGGAAGTTGTGGGCATGCTATGTTGGCACTGGAAGCGTGGCGACGCTTGCGGGCTGCCCCCAGGACACTCTACGCAAAAGATGCATTTCACTGTGTGTTTCAACGTACATGTGACTAATAATGAGATCTTGTCTAACAACACTGTGAGTCTGCCCACACCCCAAGGACAGCTATGGTCCAAGAAAGCAACTCACCACCACTTTCTCAAGGGCAACTGCCCATAGAAGACGGAGGGTCGTGGTCAATGGGACTTATTCTGGCTGGAGGTCTGTAACTAGTGGTGTTGCACAGGGGTCTGTACTGGGACCTCTGCTGTTTGTGATATTTATAAGTTCACAGATGATATAGAGATTGGTGGAATTGTGGATAGTGTAGAATATTGGCAAATGCTACAGCAAGATAAAGATCAGTTGCAGATATGGGCAGAGAAACGGCAGATGGAGTTTAATCCGGCCAAGTGTGATGTGTTGCACTTTGAGCGATTAAATGTAAGTCGACAGGACACAGTTAATGGCAGAACCCTCAACAGTGTTGATGTACAGAGGGATCCTGGGGTCCAAGTCCATAGCTCCCTGAAAGTGGCTGCACAGGGTGACAGGGTGGTAAAGCAGGCATATGGCATGCTTAACTTTATTAGTCAAGGCATTGAGTTCAAGAGATGGGAAGTTATATGGCAGCTTTATAAAACTGAGGTTAGGCCACATCTGGAGTATTGCGTTCAATTCTGGTCAGCCTATTATTGGAAGGATGTGGGGGCTTTGGAGAGGTTGCAGAAGAGGTTCACCAAGATGCTGCCTGGATTAGAGGGCATGAGCTTTAAGGAGAGGTTGGACAAACTTGGGTTGTTTTCTCTGCAGTGGCAGAGGCTGAGGGGAGACCAAAGAGGTTTATAAGCTTATGAGAAGCATAGACAGACAGAATCTTTTTCCTAGGGTCGAAATGTCTAATACATTTAAGGTGAGTGGGGGGTGAGTTCAAATGAGTTGCGCAGGACAAGCCTTTTACACAGAGAGCTGTGGGTGCCTGGATTGCACTGCCAGGGTGGGGGTGGAGGCAGATACGATAGAGGTGTTGAAGATGCTCTTAGATCGGCACATGAATGTGCAGAGAATGGAGGAATGTGGACATTGGGCAGTCAGAAGAGAATGATTTAATTAGGTGTTTAATTACTAGTTTAATTGCTTCAGTACAACACTGTGGGCTGAAAGGCCTGTTCCTGCGCTGCATTGTTCTCGGTGTCCCTTGTTACTCGGGATGGGCAATGAAATGCTGGCTCCGCCGGCGAAGCCCACATTACTTGAATGGATATAAAAAGCAAGGGCAAGTACGCACTTGTTGCACACCTGCAGCGTCCTAGTCTGACGGAGGATAGAGAGAGGGTCTCCGAGTGGGGCCGTGCTATAGAACCGGGGCCATAATTACTGAGGGCCACGTCTCTGGAGATACCCGGTGCTGCAGCGAGTGCTGAGCTCAGTCAGCGTGCAACCTGCTGCCCGAAACGTGAGACTTTGTTTGCAGAGTCATCGCGTTACCGAACGATCGAGTTAGTCACCTTCAACCAGGGCTGGGGCGGAGGGTGGCTCAGCAGTACATTCGGAAGACACTCTGTAAGCTGACGGGAGCAGCAGGTCGTGGCACAATGACCCGCTCCGTCGGGATGAAGATCCTCTGCTTTGTGCCCTCTCCTGCTTCTGCAGGGAATTCTCAGCCGGATCCTCCACAGGTAAGGTTATAATCATCGCAACAAGGTGCATGAAGTAATGGCACTATCGTGGCAAATGGGTGTGGTCTGATGACCACTGCAGGATGCCCGAAGCTGGCACTACCAATTCTACCAGATTCAAAGGGGATTTTTTTCCACACAGTGGGTTGTGGATATATGGGACAGGCAGCCGGATGATGTGGTACAGGTGGTACAATTACAGGTTTAAAAGACACCTGGACAGGTACACGGGTAGGAAAAGGCTGGAGGTAGCATTACGTTACTACAGCGCCAGCGACCCGGGTTCAATTCCGGCCGCTGTCTGTGAGTAGTTTGTACGTTCTCCCCGTGTCTGTGTGGGTTTCCTCCCGGTGCTCCGGTTTCCTCCCACATTCCAAAGACGTACGGGTTAGGAAGTTGTGGGCGTCCTATGTTGGCGCCAGAAGCGTGGCGACACTTGCGGGCTGCCCCCAACACACTATGCAAAAGCTGCGTTTCACTGCATGTTTCGATGTACATGTGACTAATAAAGATATCTATCTTAAAATGAGACTGGCTCAGGTAGGCATCTTGATTGGCATGGACGAGTTGGGCCGAAGGGCCTGTATCTGCGCTGTATTACTCGTGACTCTATTCATTTCCCGAAGTTTACGAGCTTCCATGACTTTCTTGGTAAATAAAGATAATAAATATTCCTTTAAGAGCTTGCCCATCTCCTATGACTCCACGCATAGGTGACCACACCAATACTCAAGGGGCCCTACTCTCTCCCGAGTTAACCTTTTGCTCTTAATATGCTTATAGAATCTCTAAGGATTCTCTTTTACCTTGTCTGGTGAAGCTATCTCCTATCATCTCATTTGCCCTCCTGATTTCCCTCTTAATTGTAAAAAAACCAGGAAATTATCTGTTGGTGAGAGTATAAGTGTGTCAGTGAGAGAAACTGTGCAGGAATGTGTGTGAGTGAGAGGTTGTGTGTGACTATATGGTGTGTGTCCGTGATTGTGTGACGATGTGTGTGCATTTGTGGTGTGTGTGTATGTACGGTGTGTGTGGTGTGTGTATGTGTGTGGGGATGGTGAGTGTTTTTGTGTGTGGAGCATGGTGAGTGTGAGCGGACGATGATGAGTGTGTGCGAGGGGGATGGTGTGAGTGTGTGGGGATGAAGTGAGTAATGTGTGGCGGATGGTGAGTGTGAGGGTGTGTAGGGTGTGTGTAAAGAGGTGAGTCTGAGTGAATATCAAGATTCAGCAAACCCTGAAATTGACACCAAAATGTGTGTGTGAGTGAATGTGTGTGTGGGTGATGTGTGTGTGTGTGGTTGTGTGTGGGTGATGTGGTTGTGTGTGGGTGATGTGTGTGTGGTTGTGTGTGGGTGATGTGGTTGCGTGTGGGTGATGTGTGTGTGGTTGTGTGTGGGGGTGTGGTGTGTATGAGTGTGTGTGGGGTGGTGGGTGTGTATGTGTGGGGTGGTGTGTGTGGGGGTGTGGTGTGTATGAGTGTGTGTGGGGTGGTGGGTGTGTATGTGTGGGGTGGTGTGTGTGGGGGTGTGGTGTGTATGAGTGTGTGTGGGGTGGTGGGTGTGTATGTGTGGGGTGGTGTGTGTGGGGGTGTGCTGTGTATGAGTGTGTGTGGGGTGGTGGGTGTGTGGCGGGGGTGTGTGCTGTGTGCGTATGTGTGGGGTGGTGTGTGTGGGGGTGTGCTGTGTGTAAGTGTGTGAGTGTGTGAGGGACGGATACCCCTCACTGTGACGGGGTGGTTTCGACCGTGCCCTCCTGATGGGGATTCCCGTTGACAGGGACCAACGTTGCCAGCGACGGCTCAGCCACGCAGTCCAGCAATCAGCGGTCGGCGAATCGATGGTGAGAGCAGGGACAAGGGCTCCCGCGCCGTAACCAGAGACGAGGGATGACCCCTGCTGGAGCCTGGACCTGCAGCAGAAGCACCAGGTCTGGTCCATCAGAGTCGCCAACACCGAGGGAAACCCCAGCGAAGGAATCGAGGGCGCCGAAATCCGCATCGGCGATTCCTTCCACAACTCCGGCACCGACGACCCGAGGTGAACGGACGGCGGGAGGTTCCCTGCGGAGACTCGCTGTGCTCCCGCGGAACACAAGGTTCCCGTCACTTCCCAGGCCGTATCAGTCCCGCACCCTCACGCCACCGCCCCTCCCTCCACCGTGACTCCATTCAGCTCCTCACGCCTGCCTCTGCCGCACACCAGGCAGTGCCGGAACACCCCACCCGCACCAGGGCACCCATACTCAGGGAGCCCCTCCGCAAGGAGTCCGCTCCTGGGAGCCGGTCGCCAGTGGTCGGTCTCAGAGCAGTCCCGGCGCTGGGACCCCAGCACACGGGCGTGAACCATCGCCAAACAGCATAGGCATGGACAGGTAGGCAGTCAGAATCTTTCCCCAGGGTAGAAATATCAATACTAGAAGACGTACATTTGTGAGAGGGTGCGTGGTGGGGAGTGGAGTTTAAAGGGGATCTGCGGGCAGGTTTTTTGTTACACACAGAGTGGTGGGTGCCTGGGACGGGCTACCAGGGGTGGTGAAGCAGGCGCACAGTGGTGATTGAGAGGCTGTTGCACCCATGAATATGCAGGGGGGGAGTGATATGGATCGTGTACAGGCAGAAGGGATAGAAGACATCGTGGGCCGAATGGCCTGTGCCTGTGCTGACCTGTTCCACATTCTCACCCCCTCCTTGGTGAATGTTTATCCACAACAATATACAGAGGGAACTCAGCGGGTCGAGCAGGATCTGTGGGAGGGAAGCGAGCGACCAGTATTCCATCCCGCCTCTCCACTCTCCCTCCTGATACAGGGTTTCCACCCGAAACGTTGCATCAGTCCAGCCTCCCTGTCGGACTGGGGTGATGCCCGCCCTCCCTGCTCAGTCTCTCCAACCTGTCTTTGCAGGTGCGCCACCGTGCAGTCAATCAGCCTCGGAGCAGCGGAGACCTTCGACTGTGGTGGCATGCAAGGTCGACATGTCAACATCGTGCGGCCCGGGCGCCAGAAACACCTGACTCTGTGTGAGGTGGAGGTCTTCGCGCAGCCCCTCTTCATAATCCAGGCCGGCTAAATCTATTCGCCAGCCCACCGCAGTTCCAGGCAGGCACCACCTGCGCGGTGGCAAACTTCAACCCTCGCTAACCCACTCTCCCAGTATGTGAGCTGTGACCTTCTGCCGCATCCTTCATCTGTCACCTGATCAAACACCTTCTGAAAATCCAAATCCGTCACGCTCTCGGGCTCCCCTCTGTTACCTCCGCTGGTGACTCCTTCAGGAACGGTAACACATTTGTCAAATGTAATTTACCTTTCATTAAACCATGTTGACCCAGCTTCATTATATTAAACTTCTCTGAATGATCAGCTACTTATATCTTGATCATGGAATGCAGCATGGTGCTGATAACAGATGTTAAGCAAACAGGCCAGCAGTTACCCTCGTTGTGTCTTCCTCCTCTCTTGAACAAGGGAATCACAGTTTCCAATCCGCTGGTATCTTCATGGAATTTGCTGAGTTTTGAAAAACGTCAACCAATGGTCTCTTCTTCAAACCTTCTGATGCAGGCCATCGGGACCTGGCGACTTGTCTGCCTTCAATCCCATTAGTGTTTACGATAGCGGGACTCTTCGCAGCGTGGAGGAATAGAGCAATCTTGGAGTCCACATCCATAGATCCCTCAACGTTGCCATGCAGGTTGATAGGGTTGGTAAGAAGGTGTATGGTGTGTTGGCCATTAGTCAGGGTATTGAGTTCAAGAGCCACGAGGTGATGTTGCAGCTCTATAGAACTCTGGTGAGACCACACTTGGAGAATTGTGTTCAGTTCTGGTCGCCTCATTATAAGAAGGATGTGGAAGCTTTAGAGAGGGTGCAGAGGAGATTTACCAGGATGCTGCCAAGATTGGAGAGCATTTCTTATGAGGATAGGTTGAGTGAGCTAGGGATTTTCTCTTTGGAGCGAAGGAGGTTGAGAGGTGACTTGATAGAGGTGTACAAGATGATAAGAGGCATAGATCAAGTCAGAGACTTTTTCCCAGGGCAACAATGGCTAACATGAGGGGGCATAATTTTAAACTGATTGGAGGAAGGTATAAGGAGGATGTCGGGATAAGTTTTTTTTTACACAGAGTGGGTGTGTGGAATGCACTGCCGGCAGAGGTGGTGGGGACAGATACATTAGGGATATTTAAAATACAGATAGACACATGAATGATAGAGAAATGGAGGACTATGTGGGAGGGAAGGGTTAGATAGATCTTAGACCAGGGTAAGATGTCGGCACACATTGTGGGCCAAAGGGCATGCACTGTGCTGTAATATTCTAATATCTTGTCCCTTTGAAAGTGATTGTTGCAAGTCCTTCCTGACTGTATCAAATTTACTGCATCATACTCAAGGTTCCCAGATTGTTTCCCCACTGACACCACATCACCTGACTAGTTTCATTCCTTGAGATAAGGTGGAGAACAGACCCAGCTGTAGCAGGACTCTCGACATATTGTGTCAACAAACAATCTGGGACACACTTGAAAAAGTCTGCCCCATTGAAGCCCCTTGCACTATGTCAATCCCAGTTAATATTGGGAGAGTTAAAATCCCCCCACTACTTTAACCCTTTTGCTCTTACACCTTTCTGTGGTTTGCTACATCTCTGTTCCTCCAATTCCCACTGACTATTGGGAGACCGATAGTATAACCCCATCTCATTCCCAGGTTGTACCCACATGGCCTCATTGTACCATCCCTTTGGGATATCCTCTCTAATACTGCTGTGAATTAGAATGTGACCCTGCCTCCTCATTAGCAATCCCCTCAGCCACGTCTGAAGTTTCAGTACCCTGACCCACTCTCTGTCCCACATAGTTTGAATCATCAGCAAATTGGGAAATATAATGTTCCATTAGACACAGAACATAGAACACTACAGCATGGTACAGGCGCTTTGGTCCACAATGTTGTGCTGACATTTTCTCCTGCTCTAAGATCTATCTAACCCTTCCCTCCCACATAGCCCCCTATTTTTCTATCATTCATGTGTCTATCTAAGAGTCTCTTAAATGACAGTTGCATGGATATGCAGGGAACATATTGTGAACAGCTGGGCCCAGGCACCAATCCCCACTGGTCACACACTGCCAACCTGAGAGTGATGAATTTATTCCCATCCTTTGATTTCTGTCCACTAACCCATGTATTGGGTATTGGTGTTGCTTTATCATTGCCACTTGTACTGAGCTACAGTGAAAAGCTTGTCTTACAAATCGATCATACAGGTCAATTCATTACACAGTGCAGTTACATTGAGTCAGTACAGAGCGCATTGATGTAGTACAGGTAAAAACAATAACAGTACAGTGTAAAGTGTCACAGCTACAGAGAAAGTGCAGTGCAATAAAGTGCAAGGTCACAACAAGGTAGATGGTGAGGTCATAGTCCATCTCAATGCATATGGGAACTGTTCAATGTACCAATCACAGTGGGGTAGAAGCTGTCCTTAAGTCTGGTGGTATGTGCCCTCAGGCTCCTGTATCTTCTACCCAATGGAAGAGGAGAGAAGAGAGAATGTCCCGGGTGGGTGGGGTCTTTGATTATGCTGGCTGTTACACCAAGACAACGAGAGGTAAAGACAGAGTCCAAGGAGGGGAGGCTGGTGTCCATGATGCGCTGGGCTGTATCCACTACTCTCTGCAGTTTCTTGCAGTCCTGGGCAGAGCAGTTGCCGTACCAAGCCGTGATACGTCCAGATAGGATGCTTTCTATGGTGCATCGATAAAAGTTGGTGAGAGTCAAAGGGGACAAACCAAATTTCTTTAGCCTCCTGAGGAACTGGTGAGCTTTCTTGGCCATGGCATCTACGTGATTTGACCAGGACAGGCTGTTGGTGATGTTCACTCCCAGGAACTTGAAACTGTCAACCCTCTCGACCTCAGCACCATTGATGTAGACAGGTGCATGTACACCGCCCCCTTTCCTGAAGTCAATGACCAGCTCTTTTGTTTTGTGGACAGTGAGGGAAAGGTTGTTGTCATGTCAGTACATCACACCCATCAGTGAGTGCTGTAGCCTTGTTGACTAATCTCATGTGTGGGGAAAGCCTTCAGTAGATCCACACCCACCGCCTCCTCATCTGCTGCCTATCATTTCCGTGTCACGTCCTCAGAGAAAGGGACTGAATGGAGCAGTCTGCCGGCAACAATGGACTGACACAGTCACTGGGCACCGTGGATAGTGGAGCATCAGCACCAGTGACACAGGAAAGGAGAGGCTGACACCACATATGGTGAACTGATTGTAACTTGCTCTGTAAGGAGCTTGTACGTTCTCCCCGTGTCTGTGTGGGTTTCCTCCGGGTGCTGCGGTTTCCTCCCACATTCCAAAGACGTACGGGTTAGGCAGATGGGGGAGGAGGGTGGGACAGAAGCTGGTGGGTGATCAGTGGAAAGGATCGGACATGATAGGTGAAGGGAACCAGGTGTGGATGTGGGGAGGAGAGTTAAAGTGACCTGCCACCGGAAGGTCGACAGGGCCACTGTAGGCAGAGAGCAGGCTCTTCAAACTGGTCTCGCCGATGTAGGGGAGGCCATAGTGAGCGTGGCATCAAACAGACCAGGCTGGAGGAGGCGCAGGTGAACTCAGCAGGAAGGGCTGTTTAGATCCACGGATGGTGGTGAGGGAGGAGGTGAAGGGACAGGCGTTACACCTCCTTGGGTGACACTCTCTCTGCAAAGGCTATCTCCAAACCCCCCCCCCCCCCCGCTGCTCTCCCCTCTCACACGCCCACCGCCCCGGTGTTCCCCCTCCCACACCAACCCCCTGGTGCTTCCCACCCACCAACATCCCCAGGATCCGAAACGCTGACTTCACTTTGTGTCACCACAGACACTGCACACCCGCTGAGTTCTGTTATTGTTGAGGCACACAACTGGGGACTGCATGTAACGACGTGTTGTTGACAATAGCGCGCGCGCGCGCACACACACACACACACACACACACACACACAGTGCGGTAGTATAGCGGTTAGTGTAACAGTTTACAGCGCCAGTGACCCAGGTTCATTTCCGGCCACTGTCTGTAAGGAGTTTGTACATTCTCCCCGTGTCTGCGTGGGTTTCCTCCGGGTGCTCCGGTTTCCTCCCACATTCCAAAGACGTACGGGTTAGGAAGTTGTGGACGTGCTATGTTGGCGCCGGAAGCGTGGCGACACTTGCGGGCTGCCCCCAGAACACTCTACGCAAAAAAGATGCATTTCACTGTGTGTTTTGATGAATATGTGACTAATAAAGAAATCTTATCTTACCATGGCGAGTAATAACAATGACTGAGACCCTGAATCGCCACTGTGCGTGGAGTGTTGTCATAATTGCAGAGGCACATGGCGTGGGTCCGAGTTTATTCAGCACATCAGTGTGTACACCGTAAACCAACCTTATTTCCACGGGTTAATCAATCACTGAGCAAACCGAATAATCCCAACCATCCAACATTCCGAATTAAAAAGCCCGCACAGTCTCACGGTGCGGAGCGAGTGTGTGGATCAGGACTGGTGAAACAACGAGCTGTCGGAGAAAGTGGCGGAGGCGGGGACAGTTACAACTTTTAAAAGGTATTTGATAGGAAGGGGGGAGAGCAACACGGGCCGAACACAGGCAAACGGGGTGAGCGTAGGTAGGCATCATGGTAACATGGACGAGATGGGCCGAAAGGTCCCGTTTCTGTGCTGTACGATTCAATGAGTCTGGCATCTCTGATCCAGGTGCCCAGGGGTGGGGTGGTCCGGGTGTTA
Organism: Pristis pectinata; assembly: GCF_009764475.1. Classification (NCBI taxonomy): domain Eukaryota; kingdom Metazoa; phylum Chordata; class Chondrichthyes; order Rhinopristiformes; family Pristidae; genus Pristis; species Pristis pectinata. Next base: position 1,179,896 of record NC_067409.1, on the reverse strand, counting down.
TCGGGGCGGGGTTTATTCCCGGTGGATGCACAGGGTCACATCAGAGCAGTTCGCCCAGAAGTGGCATCCCCCGGGGAAGTTGCAGCTGTACCACAGGGCATTATAGCGTCTCACTGTGTGGACCACACAGCCATCGGGCAGGTTGCGGTGGAAGTCCTCTGCTACAATTCTTGCATTTTTCCAGCCGAACCAGAGGCTGTTTGCATACTCCCTGCCCTTCATCAGTTGCCTGACCAGGGTCTCGTCAACTGGCTTTGGGTCGGTGGTGTAGGAGACAACAATATTAACATTACTGAGCCTGAAGAAGTGAAAGTAATTATTGCAGACTCACACTGACCAACGGACCCAGTCATATTTCTTGGCTAATGCTTCCAGTATGTAATGTGAACATTCCTTGTTATCTCTCCCACCCTTCTCCTTCACCAGTCTCTCCGCATCTATCTCCGCCTGCTCTGCAAACTCATTGATGCACCGATCTACCATGGATTTCATTTTGCCCTCGATTTTGGCCAATTTCTCGTTCCATTGCTCCTCCAACGCCTTTACATCGCTCCCGGTGATTCCAGCGTGTCCCAGCAGGGCGATCAGACCGATACAGAAGAGGTTCTTCAGTCGGGCACAGATCCCCTCCATCAGGCGCCGGTTCCTCTGGTCACAGCTCATGGCGGTGTCCAGGATGGATTTGGCAGTTTTCCCCATCACCCCATCATAGAGAGTGTGGAGGTTCTGGTCTCCCTTGGTCGCGTTGAAGTGTTTGAGGAACTCTTCCTTCTTCTGTCGGAACTCCGGCGCTGCGTCAAGGATGTCGATGTACTTTCTGAACTGGTTCTTGAGGTTTTCCTCAATGGAGAAATACTGATTGTTGACGGTGCTTCTGTTATCTCCTGAAGGACTTCCGAAATCTGCCCCGAGATGACATCCAGCTGGTTCCTGACGACCTGGAACTGCTCCTTCATGAAGGCCAGCTCCGGGCTGTTCACGCCGCCCAGGGCGAGTTAAACGATGGCTGCGCCCACCCCAATGATGGGGCCCAACACCCCGAGTGCGGAGGCAAACTTCTTCGCTGATTCAATGATGTCCACCGCTGCCTGTACGGCCTCCACAGCGGATTTGGACAGCTCCAGGGCACCTTGGGCAGTTTGAGACATGGTCGGTCACCGCTCGGGGCACTGTGGTCACTTCCTTCTCGGGAATGTAAACAGAAAGGCAGGCTATTCTTGAAATGCCCACAAGTTGCCTGGGACGGTTGGTGCTGACTGCGGATGTTTCCAGTTTCTCAGTGAAGGAAGTTCCAAACATCTGCAGCTGGAGGAAGTCAGCAGGTCAAGCAGCCTTACCTGTCTCTACCCACCTGGCTCCAGCTGTCCATCATCTCCCCCATCACCTGGTTCCACCCACAACCTCCCAGCCCTTGCCTCACCACCACACCCTTTCTACCGGCCATCTCCCCTCCACCCCCTCGACACTCTCCGTCCTGATGAAGTGTCTCCTCTCGAAACCTCCACCACCCCTCTGCCTCCACAGATGCTGCTCGACCCGCTGACTTACTCCAGCTGTTGGTTTTTTGCTGCTTTTATCAAACTGTTGGGTAACTGTTGAGCACAGAACAGGCCCTCCGGCCCACAATGGTGTGCTGACATAGCTATTCCCTCCCACCCACAGAATGCCCATATCCCTCTATTTTCCTCTCATTCATTTGCCCATCCAAGCCCCTCCAAAAATCCCCCAATGAATTTGCCTCCACCATCAGGCAACGCATTCCAGGCATCCACCACTCTCTCAGTAAAAAACGTACCCCTCACGTCTGTTCTGCACCTACCCCCTCTCACCTTAAATGCATGCCCTCTGGTATTGGATCGCTCAATAATGGGAAAAAGATATTGCTTGTCCATCCTATCTATGCCTCTCATAATTTTATGCACTTCCAACAGATCACCCCTCAGCCTCTGCCGCTCCAGAGAAAAGACCCCAAGTTTGTCCAGTCTCTCCTGATAGCACATGCCCTCTGACCAAAGCAGCATCCTGGTAAACCTCCTCTGCACCCTCTCTAAAGCCTCGACATCCTTCCTATAGTGAGGTGACCAGAACTGCATGCAATACTCCAAATGCAGCCTAACCAGAGTTCTATAGGGATGCATCACAACTTCTTGACTCCTATACTCAATACCTCGATTAATAAATGCAAGCATTCCATAAGCCTTCTTAACCACCCTGTCTACCCGTGGAGCCACTTTCAATGAGTCATGAACTTGCAACCTAAGTTCTCTCTGCTCTTCAGCAATGTTAGGAGCCCTTAAGAGTGTACTGCCTCTTGACATCAGTCCTACCAAGGTGAAGCACCTCACATTTATCCAGGTTAAACTCTATCTGCCATTTCTCTGCCCACATCTGCAACTAATCTATATCACACTGTATCTGTCGCCAGACTTCTACACTATTCACAACTCCACCAGTCTTGGAATCATCTGCAAACTTACTAACCCACCCATCAACATACACATGCAGGTCATTTACAGTATGTACATCACAAACAGCAGAGGTCCCAGTACTGCGGAACACCACTACTCACAGGTCTCCAGCCTGAATAAGTCCCTACAACCACCACCCTTTGTCTTCTACAGGCAAGCCAGTTCTGGATCCACACAGCCAATTCTCCACTGACCCCATGCATCCAAACTTTCTTGATTAACCGATAATGTGGGACTTTGTCAAATGCCTTACTGAAGTCCATATACTGTAGATGACATCCACAGCTTCATCAACCTTCATCAATCTCTCTCATCACCCTGTCAAAAAACTCAACCACGTTAGTAAGACACGACTTGCCCCGCACAAAACCATGCTGGCTTTCCCTAATCAAGCCATTGGATCCCAGATGCTCATATATCTTATCTTTAAGAATTTTCTCCAGCAATTTCCCTGCGACTGACGTGAGACTCTCTGGTCTATAATTCCCTGGATTTTCCCTTGTTCCTTTCTAAAGGTCTCCTTGACCTTTACCATAGCCTTGGAGAGGGATAGGAGTGGAAGATATGGGAATGTATTAAACCGGGGGATGGGGAATTATGATGTTATTGGGCAGGAACTTGGGAACGTAAATTGGCAACAGATGTTCTTGGGGAAGTGCACAGCAGAAATGTGGAGGTTGTTTAAGGAATACTTGCATGGGGCTCTGGATAAGTTTGTCTCATTGAGGCAGGGTAAGGATGGTAGAGTGAAGGAACCGTGGTTGACACGAGATGTAGAATATCTTGTCAAGAGGAAGAAAGAAGCTTACCTAAGGTTTAGAAAGCATGGATCAGACAGGGCTCTGGAGAGTTACAAGGTAGCCAGGAGGGAGCTTAAGAATGGACTTAGGAGAGCTAGAAGGGTGCATGATAAGTCCTTGGCGAGTTGGATCAAGGAAAACCCCAAAGCGTTCTACATGTATGTGAAGAATAGGAGGATGACTAGAGTGAGGGTAGGACCGATCAGGGATAAAAGAGGAAACGTGCCTGGAGTCGGAAGAGGTAGGGGAGGTCCTTAATGAATACTTCTCTTTGGTATTCACCAGAGGGAGAGATTTTGACGTGTGTGAGGATGGCGTATGATGGACTGATATGCCAGGACATGTTGACGTGAGGAAGGGGTATGTGCTGGAACTACTGAAAAACATCAGGATAGACAAGTCACCGGGGCCAGACGGGATATATATCCAAGGTTATTATGGGAAGAGAGGGAAGAGATTGCTGCACCTTTGGCAACGATCTTGGTGTCCTTGCTAAACCGTAGAACCATAGAACAATACAGCACAATACAGGCCCTTCAGCCCACCATGTTGTGCCGACCTTTAAACCACTCCTAAGTCTATCTAACCCCTTCCTCCCACATATCCCTCTATCTTAAATTCCTCCATATGCTTATCTAACAATGTCTTGAACTTGACCAATGTATCTGCCTCCACCACCACCCAAGGCAGTGCATTCCATGCACCAACCACTCTCTGGGTGAAAAACCTCCCTCTGATATCTCCCTTGAACTTCCCACCCATTACCTTAAAGCCATGACCTCTTGTATTGAGTATTGGTGCCCTGGGAAAGGGGTGCTGGCTGTCTACTCTATCTATTCCTCTTAATATTTTTATACCTCTATCGTCTCCCCCATCCCCCTTCTGTCCAAAGAGTAACGCCCTAATCTCGCCTCATAATCCATACTCTCCAATCCTGGCAGCATCCTAGTAAACCTCCTCTGCACCCTCTCCAACGTTTCTACCTCCTTCCTATAATGAGGCGACCAGAACTGGACACAGTACTCTAAGTGTGGTCTAACCAGAGTTTAGTAAAGCTGCATCATTACATCACGGCTCTTAAACTCGATCCTCCGATTTATGAAAGCTAACTTCCCATAAGCTTTCTTAACTACCCTATCTACCTGCGAGGCAACTTTCAGTGATCTGTGGATATGAACCCCCAGATCCCTCTGCTCCTCTACACTGCCCAGAATCCTGCCATTAACCTTGTATTCCGCCTTGGAGTTTGTCCTTCCAAAGTGTACCACCTCACACTTCTCTGGATTGAACTCCATCTGCCACTTGTCAGCCCAGCTCTGCATCCTATCAATATCCCTCTGCAAGCTTTGACAGCCCTCCACACTATCCACAGCACCACCTACCTTTGTGTCATCTGCAAACTTGCCAACACACCCTTCCACCCCCTCATCCAAGTCATTAATAAATATCATGAAAAGTAGAGGTCCCAGAACTGATCCCTGTGGGACGCCACTAGTCACAGCCCTCCAATCCGAATGCACTCCCTCCACCACAGCCCTCTTGCTTTGTACAGGCAAGTCAATTCTGAATCCACACGGCCAAGCCTCCCTGGATCCCATGCCCTCTGACCTTCTGAAGAAGCCTACCATGTTGAACCTTGTCAAACGCCTTACTAAAATCCACGTAGACCACATCTACTGCACTACCCTCATCAATCTTCCTGGTCACCTTCTCAAAGAACCCTATCAGGTTTGTGAGACATAATCTTCCCTTCACAAAGCCATGCTAGCTGTTCCTAATCAGTCCATGATTATCTAAATGCTTATAGATCCTATCTCTAAGAATCCTTACCAACAGCTTGCCCACCACAGACGTAAGGTTCATTGGTCTGTAATTCCCTGGACTATCCCTACTACCCTTTTTGAATAAGGAGACAACATATACCACTCTCCAATCCTTCAGTACCATTCCCGTGGACAACGAGGACTCAAAGATCCTAGCCAATGGTTCAGCAATCTCCTCCCTCGACTCTCGACGCAGCCTGGGGAATATTCCGTCAGGCCCCGGGGACTTATCTGTCCTAATATTTTCTAACAACTCCAACACATCCTCTCTCTTGATATCTGCATGGTCTAGAACATTAACCTTACCAACACTGTCCTCAATGTCATCAAGGCTCGTCTCTTTGGTGAATATTGAAGTTAAGTATTCATTGAGAACCTCACCCACTTCCACAGCTTCCAGGCACATCCTCCCACCTTTGTCTCTAATCGTACCTACCTTTACTTTTGTCATCCTGCTCTACACGTACGTGAAAAAAGCCTTGGGATTCTCCTTAACCCTACTCGCCAAAGCCTTTTCATGTCCCCTTCTTGCTCTCCTCAGCCCCTTCTTAAGTTCCTTCCTTGCTATATTCCTCATGAGCCCTGTCCGATCCTTCCTGCTTACACCTTATGTATGCTACCTTCTTCTTCCTAACTAGTTGTTCTACCTCTCTTCTCACCCATGGTTCCTTTACCTTGCCATTCCTCTGCCTCACCGGGACAAATTTATCCCTAACCTCTTGCAAGAGATCCCTGAACAACGACCACATCTCCATAGTACATTTCCCTTCAAAAATCTCATCCCAATTTACACAGTCAAGTTCTCGCCTTATAGCCTCATAATTTGCTCTTCCCCGATTATCTTCCTGTCCTCTTTGCTCCTATCCCTGTCCATGACAATGCTAAAGGTTAGGGAGTGGTGGTCACTGTCCCCCAAATGCTCACCCACTGAGATCTGTCACCTGACCCAGTTCATTACCTAAAACTAGATCTAATATGACATTCCCTCTAGTCGGCCTGTCAACATATTGTAACAGGAATCCGTCCTGGACACATTTGACAAACTCTGCTCCATCTAAACCTTTGACACTAAGCAGATGCCAATCAATATTTGGGAAGATGATGTCTCCCATGATAACAACCCTGTTATTCTTGCACCTTTCCAAAATCTGCCTCCCAATCTGCTCCTCAGTATCCCTGCTGCTATCGGGGGGCCTATAGAATACTCCCAGTAGAGTAAATGCTCCTATCTTGTTCCTAGCTTCCACCCATACTGACTCTAGAGAGGATCCTGCTACATTATCCACCCTTTCTGCAGCTGTAATAATATCCCTGACCAGTAACGCCTCCCCCCTCTTCTTCTCCACCCCACCCCTACCTTCCTATCCCTTTTAAAACACTGAAATCGAGGGATTTTCAATAGCCATTCTTGCCGTGGTGACAGCCAAGTCTCTGCAAGAGCCACAATATCATAGTTCCATGTACTTATCAAGATCTCAGTTCATCACCCTTATTCCTGATACTTCTTGCAATTGAGTGCACCTCAGCCTATCCGCCTTTCTACTTTTATAGCCTGTCCTCTGCTTCTCCTTCCTCAAAGCCTCCCTACATGTTAGATATGACTTTATCACATCCACTTCTTCCTCTGATCTACCCCCCTGGTTCCCATCCCCCTCGCAAACTAGTTTAAACCCTCCCGAACCACCCTAGCAAACCTGGCTGCAAGGATCTTGCTCCCCCTCCGGTTTAGGTGTAACCTGTCCTCTCTGTACAGGTCCCACCTTCCCAGAAGAGATCCCAATGTTCCAAAAATCTAAAACCCTCCCTCCTGCACCAACTCCTCACCCACTCATTCATCTGCCACCTCCTCCTATTCCTACCTTCACTATCGTGTGGCACTGGCAGCAATCCTGAGATCGCTACCCTTGATGTCCTGTTCTTCAGCCTTCTGCCTAGCTCCCTGAACTCACTTTTCAGGACCTCATCCCTCTTCCTACCTATGTCGTTGGTACCAACATGTACCACGACTTCTGGCTGTTCTCCCTCCCGCTCAAGAATCCTGTGGACTCGATCAGAGATCCTTGTAGGTCATCCCCTTCGACAGCTTCCAAAGTGGAATAGCTGTTATTGAGGGGAACAGCCTGTGGGGTCCTCTCCACCATCTGCCTGTTCCCTTTCTCTTTCTTTATCTCTCCACTGACAGTGACCCTTCTATCAACGATGCTACGAGCTATGACGTGGTGGCCATTACAGAGACTTGGACGGCTCAAGGACTGGAATGGTTACTTCAAGTGCCGGGTTTTAGATGTTACAGAAAAGACAGGGCGGGAGGGAAAAGAGGTGAGGGTATAGCACTGTTGATCAGAGATAGTGTCACGGCTGCAGAAAAGGTGGACGCTGTGGAGGGATTGTCTACAGAGTTTCTGTGGGTGGAGTTTTGTAACAGGAAAGGGTCACTAACTTCACTGGGTGTTTTTTATAGGCCGCCCAATAGTAACAGGGATATTGAGGAGCAGATAGGGAAGCAGATCCTAGAAAGGTGTGAGAATAACAGAGTTGTTGTGATGGGATATTTTAATTTCCAAAACATCGATTGGCATCTCCAGACAGTGAGGGGTTTGGATGGGGTGGGGTTTGTTAAGTGTGTTCATGAAGGATTCTTGACACAATATGTAGATAGGCCTACAGGAGGAGAGGCTGTGCTTGATTTGGTATTGGGAAATGAGCCTGGTCAGGTGTCAGACTTCTCAGCGGGTGAGCATTTTGGTAATAGTGATCATAATTCTATCTCCTTTACAATAGCACTGGAGAGAGATAGGAACAGACAGGCAGGAAACTGGAGGATTAAATTGGGAACAGATGTTCTCTGGGAAAAGTACAGAAGAAATGTGGCAAATAATCAGGTGATATTTATGTGGAGTTCTGCATAGGCATGTTCCGGTGAGACAGGGGAGTCACGAGAGGATACAGGAACCGTGGTGTACAAAGGCTATAATAAATCTAGTCAAAAGGAAAAGAAAAGCTTACAAAAGGTACAGAGAGCTAGGTAATGTTAGAGATCTGGAAGAGTATAAGGCAAACAGGAAGGAGCTTAAGAAGGAAATTAGGATAGCCAGGAGGGGACATGAGAAGGCGGGCAGGATTAAGGAAAACCCCAAGGCATTCTGCAGGTATGTGAAGAGTAAGACGATGAGATGCGAAAGGATAGGGCCTATCAAGTGCAGTAGTGGGAAAGTGTGTTTGGATCTGGAAGAAATGGCGGAGGTACTTAATGAATACTTTACGTCAGTATTCACCACGGAGAAAAGATCTGAGTGATTGTAGTGAGGACTTGCAGCAGGCTGAAGGGCTTGAGCATGTAGATATTAGGAAAGAGGAGGTGCTAGAACTTTTGGAAAGCATCAAGTTGGATAAGTTGCCGGGACCGGATGGGATGTACCCCAGGCTACTGTGGGAGGCGAGGGAGGAGATTGCGGAACCTCTGATGATGATCTTTGCATCATCGATGGAGACAGGAGAGGTTCCGGAAGATTGGAGAGTTGTGGATGTTGTTCCCTTATTCAAGAAAGGAAGTAGAGATAGCCCAGGTAATTATAGACTGGTTGGTCTTACCTCAATGGTTGGTAAGTTGATGGAAAAGATCCTGAAAGGCAGGATTTATGAACATTTGGAGAGGTATAATACGATTAGGAATAGTCAGCATGGCTTTGTCAAGGGCAGGTCCTGCCTTACGAACCTGATTGAATTTTTTGAGGATGTGACTAACATCGATGAAGGGAGAGTAGTAGATGTAGTGTATATGGATTTCAGCAAGGCATTTTATAAGGTAACCCATGCAAGGCTTATGGAGAAGGTGAGGAGACATGGAATCCAAGGGGACATTGCAGTGTGGATCCAGAACTGGCTGGCCCACAGAAGGCAAAGATTGGTTGTTGAAGGGTCGTATTCTGAGTGGAGGTCGGTGACCAGTGGTGTACCTCAGGGATCTGTTCTGGGAGCCTTCCTCTTTGCGATTTTCATAAACGACCTGGATGAAGAAGTGGAGGGGTGGGTTAGTAAGTTTGCGGATGACACAAAGGTTGGAGGTATTGTGGATAGTATAGAGGGCTGTCAGATATTACAGCGGAACATAGATAGGATGCAAAGTTGGGCTGAGAAGTGGCAGATGCAGCTCAACACAGGTAAGTGTGAAGTGGTTCATTTTGGTAGGTCAAATATGATGGCAGAATATAGTATTAATGGTAGGACTCTTGGCAGTGTGGAGGATCAGAGGGATCTTGATGTGTGAGTCCATAGGATGCTAAAAGCAGCTGCAGAGGTTGACTCTGTGGTTAAGAAGGCATATGGTGTATTGTCCTTCATCAATCGGGGAATTGAATTGAGGAGCCAGGAGGTATTGTTGCAGTTATATAGATCCCTGGTCAGACTCCACTTGGAGTACTGTGCTCAGTTCTGGTCGCCACACTACAGGAAAGATGTGGAAGCCATAGAGAGGGTGCAGAGGAGATTTACAAGGATGCTGCCTGGGTTGGGGAGCATGCCTAATGAAAGCAGGTTGAGGGAACTCGGCCTTTTCTCCTTGGAGAGATGGAGGATGAGGGGGGACCTGATAGAGGTGTATAAGATGATGAGAGGTATTGATCGGGTAGATAGTCAGAGGCTTTTCCACAGGGCTGAATTGGTGGCCACAAGAGGAAACAGGTTTAAGGTGCTGGGGAGTAGGTACAGAGGAGATGTCAGGGGTAAGTTTTTTACTCAGGGGGTGGTGAGTGCGGGGAATGGGCTGCCGGCAACGGTGGTGGAGGCGGATACGATAAGGTCTTTTAAGAGACTGTTGGATAGGTATATGGAGCTGAGAAAAATAGAGGGCTATGGGTAAGCCTAGTAATTTCTAGGAAAGGAACATGTTTGGCACAGCTTTGTGGGCCGAAGGGCCTGAATTGTGCTGTAAATTTTTCTATGTTTCTATCTGCTTCCTGAACCCTAGAAGTACCTGCTCTGGGGGGGGGGGGGCGGTTGTTGGCGGGTGGGGGTGACTGCCTCCCAATGCACAGCATCTACATAACTCTCTCCCTCCCTGATTGCTCCGCAGTGTTTGAAACTGCGATTCCAGCTCGTCAATTCTGAGCCGAAGTTCCTCCAGCCTCAAGCACTCACTGCAGAAGTGGTCCCCGTGCACCCTAGCAGGGTCCACTCGCTCCCACATCAAGCAGCTGCAGAACATCACCTTGTCCTCCATCTGAACTATTCTTTCCCTACCTAGTTTTATCCTACTTAACATTTATAATAACAGGTAAACCTTACCTTTACTTGCCAGCTACTCACACGCCTCACCCCTTTACACCTAAGCCCGTTGAGCCAAAGCCCAATCACTCTGCTCCCTCTCTTTCCACTGCCCCTCTGAACGCTGCCCGCTGGACATGGCGGTCTTTGTTTTAAACTGTTCACGCACTACTGTCTGACATCATGTGCCTACGCAGTTACTCCCCGCTATCTCCGAACCGTTAGAAGTAGTGCCAGATTGTTGGAGGGTGGTAAATGTTGTTCCTTTGTTTAAGAAAGGAAGTAAGGATAACCCTGGGAATTGCAGACCAGTGAGTCTTACTGTAGTGGTGGGCAAATTACTGGAGAAGATTCTTAGAGACAGGATTTATGGGCATTTGGAGAAGCACAGGCTGATTATGGATAGTCAAAATGGCTTTGAGAAGGGCAGGTCGTGCCTCATGAACCTGATTGAATTCTTTGAGGATGTGACAAAGCACATTGATGAAGGTAGAGCAGTGGATGTGGTGTATATGGATTTTAATAAGGAGTTTGATAAGGTTCCTCATGGAAGGCTTATTCAGAAAGTCAGGAGGCATGGGATCCAGGGAAACTTGGCTGTGTGGATTCAGAATTGGCTTGCCCATAGAAGATAGAGGGTGGTGGTAGATGGAGCGTATTCTGCCAGGAGGTTGGTGACTAGTGCTATTCCACAGTGATCAGTTCTGGGACACCTGCTCTTTGTGATTTTTATAAATGACTTGGATGAGGATGTGGAATGGTGGGTTAGCAATTTTGCTGATGATAGAAAGGTTGGTGGTGCTGCTGTTGGTGTAGGAGGTTGCTGTAGATTACAACAGGATATGGATAGGATGCAGAGCTGGGCTGAGAAGTGGCAGATGGAGTTCAACCCAGGTAAGTGTGAAGTGATACACTTTGGGAGATCGAATTCAAAGGCAGAATACAAAGTTAGCAGTGTGGAGGAACAGAGGGATCTTGGGGTCCATTCCATAGATCCCTCAAGGTTGCCATGCAGGTCAATAGGGTTGTTAAAAAGGTGTATGGAGTTGTTGGCCTTCATCAGTCGGGGTATTGAGTCCAAGAGCCACGATATGATGTTGCAGCTCTATAGAACTGTGGTCAGACCACACTTGTAGTATTGTGTTCAGTTCTGGCCACCTCATTATAGCAAGGATGTGGAAGCTTGAGAAAGAGTGCAGAGGAGATTTACCAGGATGTTGCCTGGATTGGAGAGCATGTCTTATGAGGATAGGTTGAGAGCATGTCTTAGGAGGATAGGTTGAGCGAGCTAGGGTTTTTCTCTTTGGAGAGAAGGAGGATGAGAGGTGACTTGATAGAGGTGTACAAGATGAGAAGAGGCACAGTTCGAGTGGACAGTCAGAGACTTTTCCCAGGACGACAATGGCTAACACAAGGGGACATCATTTTAAGGTGATTGGAGGAAGGTATAAGGGGGATTTCAGGGGTAAGTTTTTTTTACACAGAGAGTGGTGGGTGCATGGAACACACTGCCGGCAGAGGTTGTGGGGGCAGATACGTTAGGGACATTTAAGAGACTCTTAGATAGATACATGAATGATAGAAAAATAGGGGGCTATGTGAAGGGGAAGGGTTAGATAGATCTTAGAGCAGGTTAACATGTCGCACAACATAGTGGGCCGAAGGGCCTGTACTGTGCTGTAGTGTTCTATGCTCTATGTGAAATAGAGGAACAACATCAGCCACTCGCCAGTCCTTCGGGACGTCACCCGTGGTCAAAGAGGACACAAAGATACTGGTCAAGGCCCCAGCAATTTCCTCTCTCACCTCCCTCAGTAACCTGGGGTATATCCCACCGGGCCCTGGGACTTATCCACCTTAATACTGTTTAGGAGATTGAACACTACCTCCTCCTTGACCTCTAAATGCCCTAACACGTTTCCGCCCTCAGTTCCAATTTCTGTGTCCTGCATGTCCCTTTCCTGGGTAAATACTGAAGAGAAATACTCATTCACAACCTCACCCACATCCTCTGCATCCAAGCAGATTCCTTTCTTTATCCTTAAGTGGTCCTACCCTTTCCCTCATTATCCTCTTATTCCTGACGTAGGTATGGAATGCCTTTGGATTCTCCTTAATCCTACCTGTGAAGGACTTTTCACCGCCTCTCCTGGCTTTCCTAATTCCTTTCTTGAGTTCATTTCTAGCTTCTCTATAATCCTCACGTGTTCTGTCTGATCCTAACTCCCGAAGCTTTACATACTTGTCCTTTTTCTTCTTGATTCAGTTCATCACTTCCCTGGACATCCAACGTTCCCTTATTTTCCTATTTATGTCCTTCCTTCCAATCGGGACTTGCATATCCCGTACTCTGTGTATTTGATCCTTAAGCACTTCCCACATGCTCAAGTGGACTTGCCAGCAAGAAGATTTTCCCAGTTTACTCTACCTAGTTCCTGCCTTATGCCTTCATATAAGATATAAGATTCCTTTATCAGTCACATGTACATCAAAACACACAGTGAAATGCATCTTTGCCTAGAGTGTTCTGGGCGCAGCCCTCAAGTGTCGGCACGCTTCCAGCGCCAACATAGCATGCCCTCAATTTCCTAACCCGTACATCTTTGCAATGTGGGAGGAAACCGGAGCACCCGGAGGAAACCCACGCAGAGACGGGGAGAATGTACAAACTCCTTAGAGACAGCAGCTGGTTGAACCCGGGTTGCTGGCACTGTGAAGCGTTAAGCTAACCGCTACACTACCGTGCTGCTCCAATTTAAAACCCTCCCGCTAGCCCCATACCTATCCATATCTATAGCTATCCTGAAAGTTCATGAGCTACGGTCACTGTTCCCCAATTGCTCACCCACTGATTGGTGAGTCACCTGGCCAGGCTTATTACCCAACACTAGGTCCAGAATTGCCTCTCCCTTCGTTGGACTCTCAACATATTGATTTAGGAACCCCTCCTGGATACACCTAACAAATTCTGCCCCATCTAACCCCCTTGCACTAAAAATGTCCCTATTTTAACTCAGGGAAGTTGAAGTCTCTCATGGCCACAACCCTGTAATTTTACACATTTCCCTAATTTGTTTGCATATCCGTTCCTCAATGTCCTGGTGGGTATAGGGACGTCTATAGTACACCCCCAAGAGAGTGATTGCACCCTTGCTATTCCTGAGTTCTACCCATATAGACTCTGTATCCGAGCCCCCATTATGTCTCCCCGGAGTGCAACTGATGTATTATCTCTAATTACTATTGCAACTCCTCCCCCTCTTCAACCCCCCTCTCTATTCTTCCAAAAACTTCAAAACCCTGGTACATCGATCACCCACTCCTGTCCCTCCCTCAACCAAGTCTCTGTAATGCCTCAACATCACAGTTCCATGTTCTGATCCATGTTCTAAGTTCATCACTCCTGCCCATAATACTCAGGGCATTAAAGTACGAACACTTCAAACCATTCATCCCATCACATCTGTTATCAGGAATCTGCCTAATACGACATTCCCTGACTTCAGCCCTCCTGCCCGTTCCCTCACTTACTGACCTGTTGTTCCAGTTCCCATCCCTCTGCGGAGCGAGTTTAAACCTTCCCCAGTCGCATTAACAAACCTCCCTGCCAGGATATTGGTTCCCCTCCGGTTCAGGTGCAACCCGTCCCTCTTGTACAGGTCACCCCTTCCCCAGAAAAGGTTCCAATGATCCAATATCTTGAAACCCTGCCCCCTGCACCATCTCTCCAGCCACTCATTTGTCTGTGTTATCATCCTGTTCTTTCCTTCACCAGCCCGTGGCACTGGGAGTGATCCGGAGATCACTACCTTGGAGGTCCTGCTCTTCAGCCCCCTTCCTAACTCCCTATACTCATTGCGCAGGACCTCTACCCCTCTCCTGCCTACGTCATTGGTACCAATATGCACCACAACCTCCGGCTGCTCACCCTCCCCCTTAAGAATATTCTGCAACCGCTCCGAGACATCCAGGACCCTCGCACCCAGGAGGCAACACACCATCCTGACGTCTCTGTTGCGGCCGCAGAATCTCCTGTCTGACCCCTAACTATCGAGTCCCCTATGACTAACGCTCTGCCTGACTTCACCCTTCCCTTCTGAGCCTCAGAGCCGACCACAGTGTTACTGGCCTGGCTGCTGCTGCCTTGCCCAGATAGGTCATTCCCCTCAGCAGTATCCAAAGGGGTATATTTGTTGCGGAGGGGAATGGCCACAGGGGGACCCTGCACTGACTTCGTGTTCCCCCTACCTCTCTCGGTGCTCACCCATCCACTACCTGAATCCTGCCCTCTGGGTGTACCCACCTGCTCAGAAGTCCTGTCTATGATTCGCTCAACCTCCCCGATGCTCCTCAGTCCATCCAACTCCAGCTCCAGCTCCTCAATCCCTGGCCCTTGGTACATTATTCATCACACGTGAACTAACCGGTGAAGTGTGAGGAACAGATACCAGACTCTGAGCCTTTCGTGCGTTTATTCAGCACATTCCCGAGCACACGAACAACCAGCTTGGTTCCCACAGTCCCAAGCAAGCATTTTAATCAAAACCCAGCAAACACACCAATTACTCGCAAAGCTTGCAGGATATCCGATTGTGGCTGTTCCGTGGTTACAGACTGAGCAAGCGGCAGAGATCAGATTCCGGCGGAAACAAACTACAAGTGAATCCCCCTCTGGCGGGAAAGGTGGTCCCCGGCCTGATAGACTTACAGCCTGTCCCCGTTTCTCCAGTGTTGGTCTGCGGAGTGTTCCTCCCTCCTCCCGCACCACAGCGTTAAACCCCGCACCCCCTCGGGATGTGGGGCTTTGAAGATGCGTTGGTGGGAACAGGGTGAATATCTGGGGAGAAAAGCTGTGGACAGGACCTTGATCTGTCCGTCAGTAGCCGGTTGTGGCAGACACGGGCCAGCCCGTCTTCATCACCCCCGTCGCCGTGGGCTCGGACTGTGCTCTGACCTGTAGGGGAGAGGTGTGGGGGTTTCCGGGGGAGCCCTGGCCTCGGGCCGGATTTGGGAGCTGGATCCGCTCTCCCCTCCTCACTGACAGTGAAGGTGGGAGCGTTCGCCTCACCGTGAGCGGAGACCCCCGGACCCAGGCGGGGTGGGTCTGATGCTGAGGGCACAGAGAGGGTGGGGTGGGGGAGCTGAGGACTGCACAGCCCGAGCCTTATAGAGTGACACGGGGGGTACATTCGGTCCAGGGTGGGCGCGGGGAGGCGGCAGCGTCAGGCCGACTAACCCGGGGTTTCACAGCGTTGGCGGCAGCGCAGAAAGGAAGCGTCTCCGGGACCAGAGTCAGGGGTGTCCTGGCTCCGGGGGTCGGGTCCCAGGGCCGAATGGTGAAGGGGGAAGAGGGGTGGGGAGGTACTGGAGGGTGTTGGTGATACTGGGGGCTCCGTGGGGTCAGTGGTGGGGGGGGGGGTTACAAGGAGTGTCCCGGGACAGTGGGGGTTTATACTGGGTGGACGCACAGGGTGACACCACTGTAGTTCTTCCAGTAATGACATCCATCGGGGAAGTTCCAGGCGCCCCACAGACCTTTGTACCGTCTCACTGTGTGGACAACATGCCCACCGGAGAGGTTCTGGGAGATATGTTCCGCCACCTTTAGTGGATCTTTCCAGCCGTCCTTCCCGTTCATTAAATGGTTGAGGCGGCTCTTGTCAACTGGCTTTGGGTCGGTGGTGTAGGAGACAACAATATTAACATTATTGAGCCTGAAGAAGTGAAAGCGGTTGGGGTTAGGGCCAATATAGCAGTGATTGTCAAACCCGATGACGGGATCATAGACCCGCACCGACCAACGGACCCAGTCATACTTGTTTTTCAATTTATCCCGGACGTACGACGAACATTCCTTGTTATCTCTTCCGCCCTTCTCCTTCACCAGTCTCTCCACATCTATCTTCGCCTGTTCCGCAAACTCATGGATGCACCGATCGACCGTGGATTTCATTTTGCTCTCGGCTTCAGCCAATTTCTGGTTCCATTCCGTCTCCAGCGCCTTTACATCGTTCCCGGTGATGCCAGCGTGTCCCAGGACGGCGATCAGACCAATACAGAAGAGGTTCTTCAGTCGGGCGCAGAGCCCCTCCATCAGGCGCCGGTTCCTCTGGTCACAGTTCATGGCGGTCTCCAGGATGGATTTGCCAAAGACGGCAGTGAATCCCATCACCCCGTCATAGAGAGTGTGGAGGTTCTGGTCTCCCTTGGTCGCGTTGAAGTGTTTGAGGAACTCTTCCTTCTGCTTCTGTCGGAACTCTGGCGCTGCGTTGAGGATGTCCATGTACTTTCTGAACTGGTTCTTGAGGTTTTCCTCAATGGGGAAATACTGGTTGTTGATGGTGCTTCTCTCGATCTCCCGAAGGACTTCCGAAATCTGCCCCGAGATGACATTCAGCTGGTTCCTGACGGCCTGGAACTGCTCCTTCATGAAGGCCAGCTCCGGGCTGTCAACATTGCTCAAGGATAGTTTAACAGTGATTGCTGCCACCCCAATGATGGGGCCCAACACCCCGAGTGTGGAGGCCAACTTCTCTGTCGAATTAGCGAGTACCACCGCTGCCTGAGCGGCCTCGACAACGGATCTGGACAGCTCCAGGGCATCTATGGCAGTTTGAGACATGGTTTGGTCACCGCTCAGGCACTGTGGTCACTTCCTTCTCTGGAATCTAAATAGAAAGCCAAGCTTTTGTTGAAATGCCTGCAATTTGTTTGGGGAGCTTCCTTCCGACTGCCGACCAAGGAAAGGAAGCACAAAGGAAACACCCTGTACCAAAGAAAAACAAGGTAACATGCCTCAATGACTACTGACCGGTGGCTCTGACATCCACCATCATGAAGCACTTAGAGAGACTGGTCATGGCACGCACTAACTCCAGCCTCCCAGACAATCTCGACCCACTGCAGTTCACCTACCACCGAAACAGGTCTACAGTGGATGCCATCTCCCTGGCCCCACATTCATCTCTGGAGCATCTGGACAGTAAAGACACCTACATTAGACTATTGTTTATTGACTACAGCTCTGTCTTCAATACGATAATTCCAAGCAAACTCATTACCAAACTCTGACACCTGGGACTCAACATCTCCCTTTGCAACCTGATCTTTGACTTTCTGACCAACAGACCGCAATCAGTGAGGATAGGCAGCAATGCCTCCAGCACGATTATTCTCAACACTGGTGCCCCACAAGGCTGCGTCCTCAGCCCCCTATTCTAGTCCATATATACTCATGACTGGTTGGCCAGATATACTGCTCTAACTCCATCTACAAGTTTGCAGATGATACCACCGTAGTGGGCCGTATCTCAAACAGCAATGAGTCAGAGTACAGGAAGGAGATAGACAGCTTAGTGACATGGTGGTCATAGCAACAACTTTTCCCTCAATGTCAGCAAAACAAAAGAGCTGGTCATTGACTTCAGGAAGGGGAGTGGTGCACGTTTTCCTGTATCAATGGTTCTGAGGTCGAGAGGGTTGAGAGTTTCGAGTCCCTGGGAGTGAACATCACCAATAGCCTGTCCTGATCCAACCATGTAGATACCGTGGCCAAGAAAGCTCACCAGCACCTCTACTTCTTCAAAGGCTAAAAAAAACTGGCATGTCCCCTTTGACACTCACCAACTTTTATTGATGCACCATAGAAAGCATCCTATCTGGATGCATCACGGCTTGGTATGGCAACTGCTCTTCCCGCGACCAGAAGAAACTGCAAGGAGTTTTGGACATGGTTCAGCACATCACGGAAACCAGCCTGTCCTCCATGGAGTTCTTGCTGCCTCGGTAAAGCAGCCAGCATAATCAAAGACCTCACCCACCCCGGACATTCTCTCCTCTCCCCTCTTCCATCGGGCAGGAGGTACAAAAGCCTAAAACCACGTACCACCAGGCTCAAGGACAGCTTCTACCCCACAGTTATAAGACTATTGAACAGTCCCCCAGTATGATAAGATGGACTTTTGACCTCACAATCTACCTCGTCATGGCATTGCACCTTAGTCTGCCTGCACTGCACTTTCTCTGCAGCAAACTCATCACCAGACTCCGAGACCTGGGACTCAACATCTCACTTTGCAACCGGATCTTTGACTTTCTGACCAACAGACTGCAACCAGTGAGGACAGGCAGCAACATCTCCAGCTCGATTATTCTGCATTCTGTTATTGCTTTCCATGTACTCCCTCAATGCACTGTTGTAATGAATTGATCTGTATGAACAGTATTGAAGACAAGTTTTGTGCCAACAATAAAGCAAAAAATCTGCAGATGCTGGAAAACTGAAACAGAAAATGCCGGAAACTCTCAGCAGGTCAGGTAGCAACTGTGGAGAGAGAAAGTTAGGTCATTCATCAGAACTTGAATATAACACGCTGCAGAGAACGTGATAGAGATGGATGGGAGCGATGGAGAGGGTGAGGCCAGGGGGTGATCTGATCACTGCGCAGTCAGTTGGTGACAGCAAGTGTGAGGTGTTGCAAATATCAATGTCAATCTGGAGTCACGGAGAGAGCAAAACGGAGCCAAGATCACGGCAGCAACGGCCAGTGGCGACGCCGAAAGAGAGAGTGAGGTACCTGAGGTTGGAGAATTCGATACTGAGTCCGGGAGGTTGCAACGTGCCCAGGAGGTGCATGAGGTGTTGTTCCCCAGGTCTCGCTGTAACACTGCGGGAGGCCGCAGGCAGAAAGCACAGCTGGAGAGCAAACCCGGACTACAACAGCTGGGATTTCCAGGAGCAGAAGATAATTTGTTCCTGTTCAACGAACAGAACAGCCCCCAGTTCCGCGACAGTTAAACTCTGAATCCCGGAACAAGACAACTCCCAAACCCGGAATGAGGCGGTTATCAACCGCGGAGGCTTTCCGGCCGACGGGCCCCGCAGCAGCGGCGGAGCAACAGCCACTGTTTAACAAGGTAGGGTGCAGGCAAGAGATCAGTTCTCTCCTGCGGGGCAGGAACGGCGAAGGCTAGGGAGAAAGGTGCGGACAAAAGGAAATGTTCAGTAGGAGGAGGAGGGGGGAGGAGGGAGATGAGGGTCGGGGGGAGGATGAGGGCAGACACGCAGGAAATACGTGTGAGGGTCCATCGATGACGTAAATGGGAAGACATTTCCAAAGTTCCAGAGTCGGCCTCATCTCGACCTCCCCCACCCTGCCTTCTGTGGGGATGCCACCTCCTGTTCTCAATGTCTCCGCCGCATCTGCTCCCAATGTGATTCCTAGTATTCGATGGCTTATGAAATCTCCTTCTTCCCGAAACATCGCTTCCCCTTATCCCTATCTGATGGAGCCATCACACACATCTCCATTTCCCACACGTCCGCTCTCAGTCCCTCTCCCCTGACGGAACAGAGATGTGTTCCCCTGGTCCTCACCCTTCACCCCACTGCGTCCTCCATCGACCTCCACCATTCCCGCCAGTTTCAACGGGATCCCACCACCAGTCACAGCTCCCACCTTGCCCTCTCATTCTGCTTTCCACAGGGACACCTCTCTGTGCGACTCCCTGGCCTGTTGATCGCTCCCCACTCACTTCTCACTGTCCCCTGCAACCGTCGAGGAGATGGCTCTGAGGCTCAGAGGGAACGGGTGCAGTCAGACAGTGTGATAGTGATAGGAGACTCGATAGTGAGGGGGACAGACAGAGTCTGCATCTGCAAAAGAGACGCCAGGATGGTGTGTTGCCTCCTGGCTGCCAGGGTCAAGGATGTCTCTGAGTGGCTGTAGAAAGTTCTCGATGAGGAGGGTGAACAGCCAGAGGTCGTTGTGCATGAGGTAGAATGAGGTCCTGCAGAATGAGTATAGGGAATTAGCTAAGAAGTAAACAAGCAGGACCTTGAGGGTAGTGATCTCCAGAAGAGATGAGATTTCTTTATTAGTCACATGTACATCCTTGCATAGAGTGTTCTGGGGGCAGCCTGCAAGTGTCGCCACACTTCTGGTGCCAACATAGCATGCCCACAACTTCCTAACCCATACGTCTTTGGAATGTGGGAGGAAACCGGAGCACCCGGAGGAAACCCACGCAGACACTGGGAGAACGTACAAACTCCTTACAGACAGCGGCCGGAATTGAACCTGGGTCACTGGCGCTGTAATAGTGTTACACTAACCGCTACACTACCATGGCCACATGCTAGCAAGGTCAGAAATAGAAAGATAGGCCAGATGGGTGTGTGGCTGAGGAGCTGGTGCAGGAGGCAGGGATTCAGGTTCTTGGACCATTGGGATCTCTTCTGGGGAAGAGATGACCTGTACCCAAGGGATGGGTTGCACTTGAACCAGGAAGGGACCAATATCCTTGCAGGGAAATTTGCCAGTGCTACACGGGAGGGTTTAAATGAGATTGGCAGGGGGATGGGACTCCAAGCAGGAGCAAGTCATGGGATAAAGCAGTAGCCAGTGAGAACAAATCTGGTAATCAGGATAGCCAGGGACACAGTAAAGGCAGGGAAAGGAATATTCAGTTCAACTGCATTCAATGCTCCAGGTTTAATAGGTAAGGCAGATGAACTGAGGGTGTGAATTGGCTCTGGGGACTGGGATGTTACTGTCATAACAGAAACATGGCTGAGAGAAGGGCAGGACTGGCAGCTCCATGTTCCAGGTTACAGATGGTACAGGCATGACAGAGGTACAGGGGGTGTTGCCTTTTTGATAAGGGAGGACGTAACAGCAGTGCTTAGAAACAGCATTCTTGGGGGATTGTCCAGTGAGGCCAAATGGGTAGAACTTAGAAACAAGAAGGGGTAGGGGAGGGTTGATTTTTAGATTGGAGGCCTGTGATCAATGTTGTCCCACAGGAACCTGTGCTGAATCCACTGTAGTTTGCAATAACATTACTGATTTGGATGAGAATGTCGGTGATATCAGTAAGTTTGCGGATGACACCAAAATTGGTGCATAGTGGACAACGAAGAAGGTTGTCCAAGGTTGCAACAGGATTTGGATCAGCTGGGAAAGTGGGCAATGGAATGGCAGATGCAATTCAGCAGACAAGTGGCAGGAGACTGTTAGCTCAATAACTCTCAATTTGGGATATTAAACCAGGGCAGAACTTAGACAGTAAATGGCAGTGCCTCAGAGAGTG
The DNA here is from genome assembly GCF_009764475.1 of Pristis pectinata. Lineage (NCBI taxonomy): Eukaryota > Metazoa > Chordata > Chondrichthyes > Rhinopristiformes > Pristidae > Pristis > Pristis pectinata. Next base: position 1,158,452 of record NC_067409.1, on the reverse strand, counting down.
GTGTAGAACAAAGAGACCTGGGGTACAGGTACATAGTTCTCTGAAAGCGCAACAGCGTGGTAAAGAATGCAAATTGCACTCTTGCGTTCATTGGTTGGGCATTGAGTACAGAGCTGAGACTTCATGTTACACGTGTACAAGACAATGGTGGGACCACAGCCAGAGTGCTGTGTGCAGTTCTGGTCACCACATATAGGAATGACGTGGTTAAGGTCGAGAGGGTGCAGAAAAGGACGTTGCCTGAACTGGAGGGCTTCAGTTATAAGGAGACTGATAGGCTGGGACTGTTTTCCCCGGAGCAAAGGAGGCTGAGGGATCACCTTTTCACTGCCGATAAAATCACGATGGGCATGTATTAGGTAGATGCTCACAGTCTTTCTCCCAGGGTAGGTGAGTCTTAAACTAGAGGGCATTGGTTACGGTGAGAGGGGAAAGATTTAAAGAGAGGGGCAAGTTTTTCCACACACAGGGTGGTGGGGATGTGGAACGAGCTGCCGAACAGTTAGAGACAGGAATAATTACAAAGTTTAAAAGACTTTGTACAGATACACGGTCAGGAAAGGTTCAGAGGGATATGGGCCAAACACAGGCCATAGGACTAGCTCAGGTTTGCATCTAAGTTGGCACGGACGATTTGGGCAAAAGGGCCTGTTCTACTGCTGTGTGTAAATGGGAAGAATTCACATGGAGTCCAGGGTTTATCTTCAGAGCAAACTTTCTCTTTATTACAAGATGACGGCAACAGGGAAGTCACTCACGCTGGAACGAATGCTCCTGATCAAAGTTTTCATTATTCTTGTATTATTTCTTATCTACTTACCCCACCCCTCTCCCCACTCCCTCTGTACCCAGCATGTGCTGTGTGTACACTGAGAAAGGAGGTATTTGCAGCCTTGAAGCACATTAAGTGGGCAAATCCCCAGGGCCTGGCCAAGTGCAGCCCTGGACCTTATGGGAGGCCAGGGAGGAAATTGCGGAGGCCCTTGTAGAGACATTTGCTTTATTGTTAGCCACTGGTGAAGTTCCAGAAGACTGGAGGGTGGCTAATGTTGTTCATTTGTTCAAGAAGTTTAGCAAGGACAGGCCAGGGAACTACAGGCTGGTGAGCCTGACTTCAGTTATAGGGAACTTACTGGAGGGAATTCTGAGGGACAAGATCTAAAGTCAAGGCCTGATCAGGAATAGTCAGAATGGCTTTGTGTGTGGGAAGTCAATTCTGATGAACCTTTTGGAGTTTCTCAAAGAGGTCACTGAGGGGATAGATGAAGGTAGGGCAGTGGATGTTGTCTGCATAGACTTCAGTAAGGCCTTTGACAAGGTCCTGCATGGCAGGCTCATCTGGAAGGTTAGGTCCCATGGGATTCATGGGGAGCTGGCAAGGTGGATCCAGAATTAGCTCTATGATAGGAAGCAGAGAGTGATGGTTGAAGGTCGATTGTCCGACTGAAGGCCTGTGATCAGTGGGGTGCCCCAGCAGTCAAGTGTTGGGACCTCTTGTTATTTATTATGTATGTAAATGATTTGGATAGGCATGTACATGAACATTTAGCAAGTTTACTGATGATACTAAATTAGGGGGTCTTGTTGATAGTGGGGCAGGTTACAATAAACTGCAAAGAGATCTAGATCAGTTAGGGAGATGGGCTGAGGAATGGCAAATGGGTTTCAACTTAGATAAGTGTGAGGTGATGCATTCAGGGGGAGCTAGAGAGGTGGATTCAGAATTGTAGGACTTGTACAGTTGTGAAAGTTGACCCGCGCTCTGTAATAAATCAGACAACAGCAGAAGCAAAGAACTTACGATTAATGCTTTATTAGTTTAACGCTAGCGGGTGTGAGGGATACAGAGTAAGAGTAAACAGTGTAACCCGAGCTCTGCTCTGATCCCACTCAAAGATGCCTTGGTCAGTGTGTATCTTGTATACCCACTTCGTGAGAAAACTTCGTGGGAAGTTGCACTCACTACGGTAATTGCTTACAGCAAGCTTTAGCAAAACAAGGTATGTCTAAAATAATGATGTCTTTCTTACCCTCACCTGGGCCTCACTTTCAGCTATAACTATAGTCACCCCATGGCTGAGGTAATTCTTTACCATGGGAAGAAGCTGACAATGAGAAGTATACCATTAACCTTTACATTGCCAGTTGTTAACCCTTGAATTCCCAGCTATCATTTACACGGTGAATGGCAGGGCACTGACGAGTGTTGTGGAACAGAGGGACCTGGCAGTACAAGTGCACAGTTCACTGAAATTGGCTGCGCAAGTAGACAGTGTGATGAAGAAGGCGTTTAGCATGCTGGCCTTCATTGGTCAGGGCATCGAGTTTAGGAGTAGGGACATTATGTTGCATTATGTATGGAGTAGGTGGATGATCATAGTCTGCTCCCCAGGGTTGGGGAATCCAAAACTAGAGGGCACAGACACAAGATAAGAGGGGAGAGATTTAAAAGAGACCTGAAAAGTAACCTCTTTACACAGAGGGTAGTGAGTACCTGGATTGAGCCAGAAGTGGTCGAGGCAGGTATTTAAGAGGTATTTGGATGGGTACATGGAGGGGAGGGGCTTGGAGGGTCCTGGGCCGAACGCAGGCAACTAGGACTAGCAGGGAGGATGCTGTGGTTGGAATGGACCAGTTGGGCCGAAGGGCCTGAGTCCGTGGGGTATTACTCTATGACTCTAGTTCTAGTCTCACCAACCAGTGGAAACAACTTTTCTGCCTCTCTTATCTATCCCTTTCATAATTTTATATGTTTCTATAAGATCCCCTCTCATTCTTCCAAATTCCAACAAATTGTCCCAGGCAACTCAATCTCTCCTCATAGGCTAACCCCTTCATCTCCAGAATCAACCTGGTGAACCTCCTCTGCACCACCTCCAAAGCCAGTATATCTTTCCTCAGGTAAGGAGACCGGAACTGCACACAGTGCTCCAGGTGTGGCCTCACCAGTACCCTGTACAGTTGCAGCATTACCTCCCTGCTCTTAAATTCAATCCCTCTAGCAATGAAGGCCAACATTCTGTTTGCCTTCCTGACAATCTGTTGCATCTGCAAACCGACCTTCTGTGATTCATGCACAAGTACTCCCAAGTCCCTCTGCACAACAGCATGCTGCAATCTTTCACCATTTAAATAATAATCTGATCTTGTAGCGGTTGCTACTGCGGAATAAAACAAGACGCTAGTCCGAGGGTTGCCAAACAAGAACTGTTTATTTTTCCGCCTTGCGCGGGCCCTTTAAGGGAGAGTGTTCCCGCCCAAAACAACCGGCAATGACGTAAGTCCTACATCATCAGGACTTTCCCACGTGCGGGTTCTCCCCGTCGAACGGAAAGACGAGGCCCGCCGCCATCTTGGGCCTCGTCACTCCGACGCCGCGCGACCCGACTGCCGAGCCGGTTCGCCCGACTAGACGGTGAGTCGTCACACAACCCCCCCCAGAACCGGCGATACAGTCCCCAAGGTCCGTGGGCTGTGCCAGCTGCCGCTTAGGGGGCCGGCCTCTGCGTCGCGGCGTTGCAACCTCGACAGGTTGTTGCAGATCCAAATGGGCCGGTTTGAGGCGGTCCGCCGTGAAAACCTGTTCCCTGCCTCCAATGTCCAAAATAAAGGTGGATCCGTTATTCCGTATGACTCTGAACGGTCCCTCATATGGTTGTTGCAATGGCGCCCGAGGTGTGCCCCTGTGAACGAAAACAAACTTACAGTCCCGTAGTCCCTTGGGCTGGCAGGATGGGGCTTGACCGTGCCGTGAGGTAGGAATCGGGGCCAAGTTGCCAAGCTTCTCGCGCAGTCTTTGTAGGACTGCTGGGGGTTGTTCCCCTTGGTCCCGAATGGTAGGTATGAAATCCCCGGGGACAACTAGGGGAGGTCTTCTTTGGGGGCAGTGCGTATGCCGAGCAGGACCCAAGGCAGCTCGTCAACCCAGTTAGGACCCTTCAGGCGGGCCATCAAGGCTGATTTCAGATGGCGGTGAAAACGTTCCACCAACCCGTTTGATTGAGGATGGTAGGCGTGGTGGTGTGCAGCTGCGTCCCTAGCAGGTTCGCTAATGCAGCCCAGAGACTGGAAGTGAATTGGGTGCCTCTGTCTGAAGTGATGTGGGCCGGAACACCAAAACGTGAGACCCAAGTTGTGAGCAGCGACCAGGCGCAGGAATCAGTTGTGATGTCAGTCGGGGGGGTTGCCTCAGGCCACCTCGTGAACCGGTCCACGATGGTAAGGAGGTACCGGGCTCCTCTTGAAACCGGCAGAGGGCCCACGAGGTCGACGTGTATGTGGTCGAACCTCCTACGGGTAGGCTCGAACTGCTGTGGTGGGACCTTGGTGTGTCGCTGGATTTTTGACGTCTGGCAGTGCGGACAAGTCCTGGCCCACTCACTGACCTGTTTGCGCAGGCCACGCCAGACAAACTTGCTGGCGACCAGTCGGACAGTAGATCTGATGGACAGGTGCGCCAACCCATGTACCGAGTCAAAAACACGTCTCCGCCAGGCTGGAGGGACTATAGGGCGGGGCTGACCAGTCGCAACGTCGCAAAGTAGGGTCCGCTGACCTGGACCAACCAAGAAATCTCGGAGCTGCAGACCCGAGACTGCTGTTCTGTAGCTGGGCAGTTCATCGTCGGCTTGCTGTGCGTCAGCTAGGGCCGTGTAGTCGACACCCAAGGATAGGTTGTGGATGGTTGGTCTGGAAGGTGCATCAGCAATGACATTATCCTTTCCGGAGACATGTCGGATGTCAGTTGTGAATTCGGAAATGAAGGATAAATGTCTCTGCTGACGAGCTGACCAGGGATCGGAGACTTTGGAGAAGTCAAAGGACAGAGGCTTATGATCGGTGAAAGCGGTGAAAGGCCTGCCTTCTAGAAAGTATCGGAAATGCCGGACCGCCAGATACAGTGCTAGAAGTTCCCGATCAAAAGCGCTGTACTTCAGTTCGGGCGGTCTAAGGTGCTTGCTGAAAAATGCCAAGGGTTGCCAGCGGCCTTCGAGTAGCTGTTCCAGTACCCCACCCACCGCGGTGTGGGATGCGTCTACCATGAGGGCAGTCGGGACGTAAGTCCTACATCATCAGGACTTTCCCGTGCGCGGGTTCTCCCCATCGCTCGGAAAGACGAGGCCCGCCGCCATCTTGGGCCTCGTCGCTCCGACGCCGCGCGACCCGACTGCCGAGCCGGTTCACCCGACTAGACGGTGTGTCGCCACAATCTTATATTTTTCCTTCCAAAGTGGATGACCTCACATTTACCAACGTTGTACTCCATCTGCCAGACCCTTGCCTACTCACTTAACCTATCTATATCTCCCTGCAGACTCTTCGCATCCTCTGCAGAATTTGTTTTTCCACTCAATTTAGTGTCATCAGCAAACTTAGATATGATACAGTCGGTCCCCTCTTCCAAATGGTTAATGTATATCGTGAACAGTTGCAGGCCCAACATGGACCCTTGCAGCACTCCATTCGTCACTGATTACTAACCAGAGAATCACCCATTTAGAACATAGAACAGTACAGCACAAGAACAGGCCATTTAGCCCACAATGTTGTGCTGAACTCGTTAAATTAATATTCATATGCCCAACTAAACTAATCCCTTCTGCCTGCACAATGTCGATATCCTAACATTTCCCTCACATTCATGTGCCTCTTCAATGCCCCTATCGTATCTGCCTCCACCCCGCACCCCTGGCAGCACATTCCAGGCACCCACCACTCTGCGTTTAAAAAAAAACTTGCCCCGCACATCTCCTTTGAACTTACCCCCATCACCTTAAATGCATGCTCTCTGCTTTTAGATGTTTCAACACTGGGAAAAAGATACTGGCTGCCTACTCTATCTATGCCTCTCATAATCTTATAAACCTCTATCAGGTGTCCCCTCAGCCTCTGCTGCTCCAGAGAAAAAAACCCAAGTTTGTCCAACCTCTCCTAATAACACATGCCCTCTAATCCAGGCTGCGTCCTGGTAAACTTCTTCTGCACCCTCTCCAAAGCCCCCTCATCCTTCCTATAATGGGACGACCAGAACTGAGTGCAATACTCCAGATGCAGCTTAACTAGAGATTTATAAACATAACTTCCCGATTCTTGAACTCAATTGCTCAACTATTAAAGGCAAGCATACCGATCCATGCTAATACATTACCCCAACTCCATCTCATAGATAAGTCTTTTATGTGGCACCTTATTGAATGCCTTCTAGAAATCTAAGTATAGAACATCCACCCGTTCCCCTCTATCCACTGCACTCATTATATAAGATTTCTTTATTAGTCACATGTACATTGAAACACACAGTGAAATGCATGTTTTGTGTAGTGTGTTCTGGGGGCAGCCCGCAAGTGTCGCCACACTTCCGGTGCCAACATAGCACGCCTGCAACTTCCTAAGCCATACGTCTTTGGAATGTGGGAGGAAACTGGAGCACCCGGAGGAAACCCATGCAGACATGGGGAGAACGTACAAACTCCTTACAGACAGCGGCCAGAATTGAACCTGTGTGGCTGGCACTGTAATAGCGCTATGCTAACTGCTACACTATCGTGCCTGCCCTACCTCAAACAACTCCAGTCCTCAAAGAACTCTAAGAACCTGCCCTTCCCGAATCCATGCTGTGTCTGCTTGATGGAACCACTTCTATCCAGATGTCTTGCTATTTGTTCCATAATGACAGCTTCCAGCATTCTCCTGACTACAGACATTAAGCTAACTGGCCAAAAATTACCAGCCTTTTGCCTACATCCTTTTTTGAACAATGGCGAGACATTCACTGTCTTCCAATTTGCCAGGACCTGCCCAGAGTGCAGAGAATTGTGGGCATGCTATGTTGGTGGCAGAAGTGTGGTGACACTTGTGGGCTGCCCCCAGAACACTCTACACAAAGATGCATCTCACTGTGTGTTTTGATGTACATGTGACTAATAAAGATATCTTATCTTAAAAATTTATCACAATAATTGGCCACGTCTTAGCCAATGTAGGCGCAATGGCCACTAATTTACACTCCTCCTCCCAGCTGATCAGGCCCTCGGGAGGGTCTCGGTTCATAACTTCAGTTCTCCTTTCATGCAGACAACCTAGTCCCCATATACTGCTGGTGCCTGACGGTAAAGGCAAACCTAGCCTGTGAATCCTGGGATTATGGAATACTCCAGAATGTCTGACACTGTAAAAATCCTTGTCTTGGTGTCCAGTTCCTGCAAAATCGTAGTTGGGTTCACCACGATCAGGTGCATTCAAGGGGCGGTCTTATTCAGGGTGGTAGAATCAAGCGTTAGCCAATATGCTCCGACCGGGCTACTTGTGACCGATTGTGTAGGCCTGACTATTCCTTATTCCTCTAAGGACTGGATAACATTGATCACTGCATGAGCTGATTCTGGTCTTATGTGGTTCGTTAAACAGATACTATTTATGGGTTTGTGTATCTCTCCCGCTGTACACACTGGATCCATTGCCACCAGCCCACAACCCTGTTGATGTTTTGCCCATACATCACAAATATTTGCACATATCCATTCTGCTGCCATACTCATATCTCACTCACCGCCCACCATTGTTGCTGCGACACCTTGTGCTTGATTTGGCAAGCCCAGCCCGGCTCGTTCTGTCCCATCCCCCAGCAGATCGCATTCTCCCGTGGGGATATAATAACTCCTAACTCAGTAAGCACATCCACACCCGGGGTGGTTCCCTGTGTTTGCACACACCCAAAATTGTGGGGGAACTAGTTTCCCCATTATTTCTACAAGTTGTGGTTCGCTTAATCTTGTTCTGTTCGATCCTCCTCCTACCCCCACAATCTCCAGTTCCCTGCATGTGGTGGGGAGGGCTAGGTTAGTTATCAATTCCACTGTCCCGGTGTCTATTAACATTTGATGCTGCCGGCCCCAAACAGCCCTGTTACATACATCCTCAGGGCTCTGGTTCCAACCCTGGGGGCCAGTGATCCCTGTCCTGTCTTGGTGCTGCCTTTCGAATTATATCTAACTTCTTCTCACTTACCTCTCCTACTTTCTGGCCCTCAGAGCGGGGGGTGGTTGCAGAGGGAACGACCCTTCTCCTGTCCTGATTCCAAGACACCCTTCCTTCCTCGCCTCCTCCCTTGCCCAACACTGGAACTTCCCGTGCCCCTTCTTCCCACAGTTTTCACAATATATGCCAAGGTTTCCCCATCTATTCCCACATCCCCGAGCTCGGTGTCCGGTGCCCCTGCACCCGAACACTTTCCTGCTCCAGGCTTTTCTCGAGGTTCCCCTGGGCTCCCCATCGCCACCATGTTCACACTCATATCCTCTGGGATCTTCTGTTTTTCCTCTCATATACTTCACATGCCCATTTCACTGTTCCGGCATCGGTATCTCCCACTGATAGTCCAAACCTCAATGATTTCAACTCAGTTTTGCTTTCTCCGGGACATGCACATCCATTTCCTGTAAATTGTGCACAGTGAACATTGATATTAGAGCCTTCCAAAATCCTGGATTTGCGCACACAGGCAAACATGTGTTAGGCAGTCTGTCCAACATCATTTGCAACTCAACAGCGGACAAAGGTTTATGTACTTCTGTCTCTTCTGTGATCTTTCGGACCCTTGCACCATCGCCCTCTTGTTCCACTGTTCTCCTGATGCTGACCAGTGCCAAGGGGACCCACTGCACTCGTTATATAAGATTTCTTTATTAGTCACATGTACTCATTAGCCATTCCCTCACAGGGTCCCAGGTCACCGAGTCCTTCTTGGCTCGGATACAGACTGGCAAAGGATACATCAGTTTGTAGATCAGTTGCAGATATGGTCGGAGAAATGGCAGATGGACTTTAATGTGGCCGAATGTGAAGTGTTGCACCTTGGGAGATTGAATGTAAAGAGACAGTATAAGTGTTGATGAGCAGAGGGATCTTGGGGTCCAAGTTCGTAGCTCCCTGCAAGTGGCTACGCAGATTGATAGAGCAGTAAAGAAGGCATGGAGGCATTGAGTTCAAGAGTCTGGAAGTTATGCTACAGCTTTATAGAACTCCAGTTAGGCTGCATCTGGAGTATTGCATTCAGTGCTGGTTGCCCCTCTATAGGAAGGATGTGGAAGCTTTACAGAGGGTGCAGAGGGGATTTACCAGAATGTTGCCTGGATTGGAGAGCATGTGGTATGAGGATAGGTTGAGTGAGCTAGGGCTTTTTTCTTTGGAGAGGAGGAGGATGAGAGGTGTACAAGATGATAAGAGGCATAGATAACGTAACGCAATTACAGCGCCAGCGACTCGGGTTCAATTCCTGCCACTGTCTGCAAGGAGTTTGTACGTTCTCCCCGTGTCTGCGTGGGTTTCCTCCGGGTGCTCTGGTTTCCTCCCACATTCCAAAGACATATGGGTTAGGAAGTTGTGGGCGTGTTATGTTGGTGCCGGAAGCATGACGACACTTGCGGGCTGCCCCCAGAGCACTACGCAAAAGATGCATCTCACTGCGTGTTTCGATGTACACGTGACTGACGTGACTATTTCCCTGCTGTGTGACCCTCTGTCCTCTCTTTCCCTCCCTCTGCCTCTGCCTCTGCCTCTGCCTCTGCCCCTTCTCCTCTCCCCGGGCCTCCCTCACTGCCGCCGCCACCGCCCCTCACTCCCTCTACCCGGACCGTGTCCGTTCTCTCACCGCTCCGAGCTCCAGCATTGCGCCCACCGCTGGAGCGGCCCTGGGCTGCGGACCCGGTCCCCGTGACGTCACGCACTGGAACCCCGCCTCCTGTCCCGATCAGGGGCGCGCAGGCGCAGATCGTCTGATCAGGAGGGAGAGAGGAGAGGAGGGGGAGGGAGGGGGGGAGAGGGGGGGAGGGGGGGAGGAGGGGGAGGGGAGGAGGGGGGGAGGTGAGGGGGGAGGGAGGAGGGGGAGGTGGGGGGAGGGGGGGAGGAGGGGGAGGTGGGTGAGGGGGCCGTGGGGAGCAGGAGTGTGGCAGGAGAGGGGGGAGGGAGAGGGGGGAGAGGAGGGGAGGTGGAGGGAGGGGAGGGGAGGAGGGGGTGGAAGGAGGGGGAGGGAGAGGGAGAGAGGGAGAGGGGGAGGGGAGAGAGGGAAGGGGAGAGATGTGGCAGGGGGTGTGGGGGAGAGAGGGGGTACGAAGGGAAGAGAGTGGATGGGGAGGGAGGGGGGAGTGGGGGGGATAGGGGGAGAGTGGGGGAGGCAGGTTGTATGGAGGGTAGGGATAGGGGATGGAAGGGTACGGACGGAAGGGGACAGAGGGGGGTGACAGAATTGGAGGGGGGAATTATTAATTGTCATTCAGCCCATCCTGCCCCTGCACCCCAGGTACCCCTGACATTACCCCCGCACTTGCTTCGTACTTCACCTCCTGACCCAGGTGCAGCTCCAGACATGGTACAACACTGGGAGCCTCTGGGTGAAACCCTCTCATCCCCTCCCCTGAACCTGTGGCCTCTCTTCCTCCACCACTGGGAAGTTCCCTACTATCTACCCCCGTATCTACCCCTCAATCCTGTGCACCTCACCAGCTCCTCCCTCAGACTCCTCCGCTCCTGGGAAAACAACTGAAACCTCCCCAATCCCTCCTCATAACTCAAACTCTCCATCCCAGGCAATGTCCTGGTGAATCTCCTCTGCACTGTTCCCAGTGCAGTATCATCCTTCTATAGTGTGGTGAACTGACCTGCACACTTGTGCTCCAGCTGTGTTCTAACTAATATTTTGTAGTTGTACCATAACCCTCCTGATCGTATATTCTGTATCCTGGCTAATGTGAAAACCATATCCCTTCTTTACCAACTTTCCTATCTGTGCTGCTGCCTTCTGGGCGTGTAGACCTTCTGTTTCTCAATCCTCCCTTCGGCTCAACCAGTCATTGTGTACGTCCTCGCTGTATTTGCTCTCATTCAGCGCATCACGTCGTACTTGTGTCTCCACTTCCCTCTCTTCACCGTGACACCACATCACAGGTTTATTCAAGCACTGCCAGCTCCTCTTTGTTAGAGTCAGAGAGTTATACAGCACGGAAACAGGCCCTTTGACCCAACTCTCCCATGCCGACCATGCTGCTAGTCCCATCTGCCTGGGTTTGGCCCATATCCCTCTAAACCCCTCCTATCCATGCACTTATCCAAATATCTTTTCAATGTTGCTATTGTACCTGCCTCAACCACTTTCTCTGGCAGCTCTTTGCATAAATGCACCGAGCTCTGTGTGAAGAAGTTGCCCCCAATCTCCCTTTTAAATCTAAACAAAGCCCCTGCTTTGTTTCTTAACTTGCAGAACCTGAGAAAGAGGGCGAATCATCGAACAGCCAGCTGATTAGAAATCAGAGAGGAGTTTAAGAGAAAAAACCTGGAGCTAGATTTGTTTTATAATGAAAATAAGCAATGACCCCTCACTCTCTCCTTCCATCCTGCCAAACTCACCGTTACTCTGTCCACCCAGTGTCCTCTGACACACACCCCCCCTGCTCTTCCCTTGCTCTCTAAACCCAACTCCCACTCACCCCTCATACTCCTTCTGCTCCTCTTCTCAGCTCTCCCTTCCTACACCTTTCGCTCCATCTCCCCCACCCCCCCCCTCTCCATCCCATGCCCCCCCCTCTCCATCCCATGCCCCCCCCCACAGCATGACTGCCTCCTAATATATATGTGATTTTGGTGTTGGGGAGGGAGTTCCTAGATCTAGATCCAGCGCGAGTGAAGGAACGGTGACACGTTTCCCAGTTAGGGTGGTCTGCAGTTTGAAGAACCTGCACGTGGCAGCGTTTCCTTGGAGATAGAGATGGTGATGTTGGAAGGTGTTGCTAGGGTAGACGAGATAAGTAAGAGTCATAGAGTTGTACAACATAGAACCAGGCCCTTCGGCTCACTGCGTACATGCTGGCCATCATGCGTATCTGTACCCATGCCACCTGCCTGCATTAATTCCATATCCCACTAAGCCTTGTTCATTCAAGTACCTGTCCAGGTGCTGTTACTGTTCCTGCCTCTGGCAGCTCATTTCCAGATACCAGATACACTTTGTGTACAAAGCGTACCCCACAGACCCCCTTTAAACCTCCTCCCTCTCACCTTAAACCTATGCCCTCTAATTTTAGACTCCCCTACCATGGGAAGCAGATTTTGGCTATTTGCCCTATCTATGCCTCCCATCACGTTGTATACCTCTATCATGTCATCTCTCAGCCTCCTTCACTCCAGGAAAACAGACCCAGCCTTTCCAATCTCTCCTGACAAGCCCTGAAGAGGAAATGCAGGGATGAAGCCGAAATACTGCTTTGGTGATGCTGCATGTTGGCACAGATTCTTCATTTAAGAAGTTGCCTGTGAAATTCAAATTGTGCAGTCATCAGTGAACGTCCCACTTCTGATCTGAGGGTGGAAAGAAGGTCATTTGTGAAGCAGCTGAAGATGATTTGGCCTGGACACTGCCCTAAGGAACTCCTGCATTCCTCGGGCTGGATTGACTTGTCCTGGGACTGGAGTGAAAGGCACGGTAGCATAGTGGTTAGCATAATCCTTTACAGCGCCAGCGACCTGGGTTCAAATCCGGCCGCTGTCTGTAAGGAGTTTGTACGTTCACCCTGTGTCTGTGTGGGTTTCCACCGGGTGCTCCGGTTACCTCCCACATTCCAAAGACGTACAGGTTAGGAAGTTATAGGCATGTTATGTTGGCACCAGAAGCGTGCCGACACTTGCGAGCTGCCCCACAAAATCACTACGCAAAAGATGTATTTCACTGTGTGTTTCGATGTACATGTGACTAATAAAGATCTTATCTTATCTTATCTTATCTTATCAATAGCTATATTCCTGTGTGGTTCGATGAACATGTGACTAATAAAGATATCTTATCTTATCTAAAAGGTATCGCTCCAACTAGCCTGCTACTTGGGAAGGAATTCGAGGAATTATAACCAACAACAATGACTGAATTATATGCATAAGAGGATTTAGAGTTGGTTTGTGTATTCAAGGACCACTGATATTTTGGCCTGTCAATAACTCTGGGCCTGAGGCTGGTAGTGGTGGAGGTTTGCAGGCTGAGAAGAGTCAGGTGGCCCTTGATCCCTTCTCATCACCCTGGGTAACAAAGTGTGTTCCTCTCAGCTTTTGGTTAATTGAGAAACCAGGGTGCTGATACACAGGAATGTTGATGGGTCTGTGTGATCGCGGGAACGTCACTGGAAGAAAAACAATGGCGAAGATAAACGAAGATTTGGATTTCTTTATTAAAAGTCCAGGTGCATAGTGGAAGTTCCTGATCACCATCAATTTCACTGAAACACATTGCTTCCTTTGAACATTATAAATTATATATTTTACCCAAAAGAAAATACGTACAGTAGATTGTTCAGCAAAATACTGATCCAAACCTACAGTAAAGATTTTGAAAACAACACAGAAATAGCTCCAAAATACTTTTGAGGTGCTGGGTCCCTAAATCAAATATTCTTGATCTCGTTGATACTTTTGATCCACTCGAGGCTTTTGGTAACATCTGAGTGACCCCCATATCTGTTGTCCTCTCCACGGCCGTCTCCCCACGAGACTGTCCTTACCAGGAACCAGCGATGTGTTTCTCCGTCCAGAGCCACCATTGGACCCCCAGAATCTCCCTGACAAGCACCACTGCCACCTGCAATCATGAGCAAAGGTGGTTAAAAACATGAGTTATTTGGCTTTTTAAACAAGGAAGTACAACAAAGACCATGCTTAAATTTCACTAGGCACTGGTTAGGTTTTTGCTGGCGTGAAAGGGATCTGGGAACCACCCTGGGAAAGAAGAACACTTTAGAAAATGCACTGAGCCAGTGTATTAAATATAACCAGCGACAAGAGACTTAAGGAATAAGAAGAAATTGGAAATGTTGGGATTGTTCTTTGAATTGAGATGATTAAGAAGTGATGTGATGAAGGTCTTCAAAATGATGAAAGATTTTGGTACAGATTGTGATAAATCCTTCACACTCTGCAGTGGGTCAATAATCAAAGGACAACATTCACAGAGAATCAATCAAAAGGGGAGTGGACGAAATATGACCAGGATCAGGAACACTCTCCCTGGAGGGAGCTAAATTCACCAATGATTTTAAAACAGGGTTGAACAGGTATTGGAGAATCAGAAAGTTATGAGGTTACAGTCAAAAGGTGGTGAAGTGCAATTAAGCCTGGCATAGCTTTCAGTGTGCGGAGCGAGATAGGACATCCTGAGATCCAGCACAGACATATTGCCTCCTTCACCGTGTCGTTACTGTGATTGTCATTGCACAGTCATGGACTGGATATAATGAACCAGTTCTTCTCTTGGACATTAGAGAAGATTGTGCTGAGAATTTTAGACTACCAGTTGTCTGTACAATGGAGGAGATACTGGGACCAGATATGTGGAGGTATTTGCGAAAGACCATGGTGAACCGACTGTGGTGGTGGGTGAAATGATCTACTCCTGTCTCCATATGACTGGAGAATGAAGGCTGTGAATAAATTGTGAATGCATTCATCTGCTTTTTCACTACTGCACTTGGGCATGTGGTCTAATGTTATCTGAATGGAATGTAGCCATTGCCTTGCTTCAATCCTGCTCAGATCATATCATTTTGAATTGTCTTCCAAGCTGAGGATAAACATTCTTGCATTGGTTATGGTCCATGATAGGAATCTCAATCTAAACAAGAAAGCCAAGGTCAGTTTGTGTTAAATGTTGAATGCAGCTGTAGCATTAATCATACCTATTCACTGCTAAGACTATTCTGCCCTCTGTTCTTGAGAACAATCTCAGAATAATTTCTAAGGTGCTCCCTTTGTCAAGGCATTAAACAGCTGCATGGTGGGCTGGTCCACAAGGTTAAGGCAAGTTGGTTAATTGGATCAAAATTGGCTTAATGATCAGGTGCAGAGAGTCATGGCAGAGGGTTGTTTTTTGATTGGAAGTCTGTGACCAGTCTGACTCACCTGCACCCGCACCCAACCCAGGCTCGGTCCTGCCCCAGACATCTGGCCAAGCTATAAGTATTAGTCAACACCTTACTCGCTCTGTTGTCAGACGCAAATACCATCTTATCCCTCTGCACCACGTCCTGGGCATTATTCATTGTTGTTCAGTAGCTTGCAGTAAACAGATCAGCTGCCATCTCAGTGGCTGTATCGGCTTTGAATTAAAGAAAGGTAGAACGTTTATGGCACTGTCATTTGGAGTTGCCCAGTCTAATTCCACCACCAGCACCCTCCTCCCACATGGGGACCTGCGGGTCACAGCCCTTCAAATGTTCATCCAAGTTCTGTTTCAGTATGATAAGGGTTTTCAGGCAGTGAATTCTCACCCATCTCCTCTGAGAGTCTCCTCTCAGCCTCGTCCAGTCCAAACAATTCTCCGCTGTCCCCACCTTTCGTCATAGCTGCATCGTTCAGTCAGACAGCAAGGAAACCATGCCGACCAAGATGCTGCTTCCCAGCTTGTCCCATTTGCCAGTGTTTGGCCCATAACCTTATAAATCTTTCCGATCCATGTACATGTTCCAGTGCATTTTAAAAGTTGTTATTCTACCCGCCTCAACCACGTCCTCTGGCGGCTTGTTCCACATGGATCGCACCCTCTGCATAAAAAATGTTGCCCCTCAGGTTCCTGTTAAATCTTTCCCCCTCAACTTAAATTGAAGCCCTCTGGTTCTTGACTCCCCAACCCTGGGAAAAAGACTGAGTGCATTTCACTCTCTGGATGCTGCTACGATTTTGTACAACTCCAGGAGATCACCTCTCAGTCTCCTACGTTCCAAGGAAAAAAGTCTTAGCCTGTCCAACCTCTCCCTGTCTCTCAGTATCTGGTCCTTGTAAACCTTTACTGCACCCTTTCCAGTTTATCTCATCTTTCCTGTGGCAGGCTGACTGAAAGTGAACAATCCTCCAAGTGCGGCCGAACCAGCGTCTGGTACAACCGCACCATGCAAATGATCCTGGCAAACGGCACCGTAGTGTTGCGGTTCGCGTAACGGTATCTCAGTGCCAGCGACCCGGATTCAATTCCGGCCGCTGTTTGTAAGGAGTCTGTACCTTCTCCCCGTGTCTGCGTGGGTTTCCTCCGGGTGCTCCGGTTTCCTCCCACATTCCAAAGACCAACAGGTTAGGAAGTTGTGGGCGTGCTATGTTGACGGCGGAGGCGTGGCGACACTTGCGGGCTGCCCCCAGAACACTCTACGCAAAAAGATGCCTTTCACTGCATTCTTTGATGTACATTTGATTAATAAAGGGATCTTATCAGGCTCACCTGCACCTTCCGCAACGCACTGACATCTTTCCTGTGGTATGGACTAGACCAGACCTGCACACAGTATTCAAGCTGCATACCCCTGTTCCCCAGCCTCTCCAAATTTTCCTCAAGACGAGTTTCAATGCAGTAAACCTTCTCTGAGCTGCCGCTTTACATAAGGACATCAATGTTACACACTGTACACCAGATGTGATCTTCTATGAACCATGCACCCGGACACCCAAACACCTCAGAGTCTGGCACAATTTCACCACGACAGGCTCTTTTTTCCCCATGCCAAAACAAAAAATCTCACGCCGCCCCACGCACATTATAATCCTTTTCCCAGTACTTTGTTCCCTCAATCTATCCAGATACATCTTTGATAATGAATTATATTATCGATAATATATCCCTCTCTTCCCTTCACAACTTACTTTCCGAACGCTCCTTGCGCCATTTGTAGAATTGCCAGCGATACCTTTCCGGCTTTTATTAAACACATCGACACAATCTGAAACGTTGCGATCCAGCGAAATGTTGAGATCCAGCGCCGATCTCTGTGAAGCGCCACTCATTACAATAAAAGACCCATTTACACCAAGTCCGTCTCCTCTGACTCAAACAATTTTCTACCCGAGCCGAAATGTTACAGCGACATCACCACCTTTTTTTCCACAATTACCGATGATACGACGTGGCAAATGATTTCTGGAATCCACATTTATCGTATCGACCGCAAATGTCACTTTTCAAAGACGACAGGTCGCTTAACGCTCCACAGCGAGCAGAAATTAAATCTAAAACGACCACTGCAGTGAGAAAATTATCTTAAAGACCAAAGACAAATCAGGAAAAAACCTTCACCATAATAAACATACTTCACACTCGTCCATCACTTGTCAGTTCCCAACCATTACAGAACTTCAGGTTACAACAGGATCTCGGTGAACTGGGGAAGTAGGTCAAGGATTGACAGGCAGAATTTAAGTCGTACAAGAGAGCCGTGTTGCATTTGGCGAAGGGCAGGAGTTACACAGTAAATGGCAGCACCCTGGAGAGTGTTAGAGAACTGAGACCGAGGCGTACAGGTACTTAGTTCACTGAAAGTGGCGCCTCTGGTAGACAGGGTGGTGAAGGAGGATTTGGCACGCTGCCTTCATCGGTCAGGGAATACAGGGGTTGGGACATAATGTTCCATCTGCACACTTGGAATGCTGTGGTCTCCCAGTTGTAGGAAGAAGGTAATTAAGCTGGAGATGGCACAGGAAAGATTCACAAGGATGTTATGCGGATTGGAGGCCTTCAGTTGTAGGGCGTGTTACGGACTCAGTGAAAGTCCCTCTAAGATAGAGAGTGTGTGTGTATGTGTGTGTGGGGCGTGCTTACGTCAATAGAAGATAAAGGACGTAAGGACATTGTTGAAGAAGAGCGAGAGAGAAGGGAGAGAGACACCAGCCTGCTAGTGTTCTGTATCGATGGATGAGAAACAATAACTGTGTTTGCCACTGAAATCCATGTATGGAAGTTGGAAGTAATCCGGTGGAGTTCACTTTGTTGCTGACCTGTAGAAGGAAACAGGTATTTGTGTGTGGACGACCACGGTTCGGATGCTTTTCGGGGTGAGGGAGTCACTACCGAGTAAACACTGAAGTGTCGCTTGGGTTCCATCGTGGAACATTTGGATTTGGTATTTACTCTCTCTCTGTTTCTCTACGTCTACATCTTATCTTCAGACAACGGTGGTTGTTGAAGAAGCCCTTGCTCATGTTTCACCTTATGGCTTGCGGAACTGAACTTTAAGAACCATTCAGGAACTGGGAGTTTTGGACTTTGTCACACACACACACGAAGAGTTTAGTTTTGGGGTTAACGTTCAAGGTTGAACATTTTTGATTTCTAACATACTAACATTTTTACTTTTATTTTACATATTATCATAAGTAGTGATTAATAAAATAGTTTTTAACACTGAATCATGCTCAGTGTGTTTCTTTTGTTGCTGGTTCATGACAAAATTGGAGATTCGTCCAGGATCCAATCCAAAGATTAACGAGTGTTGTCTGGGATCATTCCCCAGATCGACGAGATTTGTTCGGGATTCAATCCAAAGATTTTTGAGGGAGGTCTGATAAATTCTTTTTAATTGGCTTGTGTGTGTGGAAACCAGCAGCAATGGATATTAAGGCATTTTTGGAGTCACCAACCCAAAAGGGATTGGAGGTGGCGAAAAAGGATGATTTGATAAAGATTGCTACAAGGCTAAACCTTACAGAAGTAAAGCAGTCTATGAGAAAGGCAGATATTCAGAGACTGATAGCTGGCCATTATGTGGAAAAGAAGGTGTTTGAGAAGGAAGTGTTAAAACAGTTTCCTGGCAGTGAAATAGCAATTTCTGAGGCACAGGTGCAGCTGGCAAAGATAGAGGCTGAACGAGAACAAACCCAGTTAAAGATAGAGGCTGAACGAGAACAAAATAAATTAGAGGCTGAACGAGAGATAACTCAGATGAAGATAGAGGCTGATCTAGCAATGAAGCAGATGGAATTGAAGAGGATGGAGCTGGATAGTGAGGAGAAGGAGAAACAGAGGCAGCATGAGTTACAAATGAAGCATAAGAGTTTGGAATCTGATTCTGATGATGGTTTTTCAGCCAGCAGGGAGGTTCGATTAGTCCCTCCTTTTGAGGAAGGTCAGGTTGATCAGTATTTCCAACATTTTGAAAAGGTTGCTGTGAGTTCAAACTGGCCAAGGAAAGGATGGGCTCTTATGATACAGAGTGTGTTTAAAGGTAAAGCTCAAAAAGCTTATTCTGCTTTGTCTGTTGAGGATGCAGCTGATTATACCAAGGTAAAACAAGCTGTGTTGAAGGCCTATGAATTGGTACCTGAAGCTTATAGACAAAAATTTAGAGACTTGAGGAAATCTGCAGATCAGACTTATATGGAATTTGCCAATGGAAAGAGAATATGTTTTGAACGATGGTACATGGCTAAAAATGTAGATGGGGATTTTGGTAAATTGAAAGAATTGATATTAGTGGAAGACTTTAAAAGATGTGTTCCAGCTGAATTAACAACATATTTAAATGAAAAGGGAGTGGAAACTTTACAAGAAACTTGGCAGATGATTATGCTTTAACCCATAAATCCAAATGGGGACAACCTAAAAGCTTTCAAAAGAGTTACAAGGGCAATCCAGGTAAACCAGAGATTAAATTGGGAGGTAATCAAAAAGGAAAGGATGAAAAGAAGCCAGGGCTGGAGAAACCTGTTGAGCGTACTTGTTATTACTGTAAGAAACCTGGCCATATGATATCTAATTGTGCCCTTTTGAAGAAAAGGAAGGAAGCTGTGCCTAATGCTTGCTTTCAGGCAATTAAAAATCAAAAAGGTTTAGGAGATGCTGTTAAAGATCAGTCCTTGCAAGAGGTAAAAGCGCAAAAGTTGGAGGAGGTGAGAAAGGAATTCCGTTCTTATGTATCAGAGGGTTTTGTTTCACTGAATGATGGGTCACCCCAGGTGCCAGTGAAAATTCTTAGAGATATTGGGGCTTGCCAATCTCTCTTGCTGGACAGTGTTTTAAATTTTGGTGAAGAAAGTGACACTGGTGAGGTAAATCTAGTGCGAGGCATTACAGATGACACCATATCTGTCCCTTTACACAGGGTGATTTTAAAGTCAAAGTTCGTAGAAGGACCAGTCGAGATAGGGATAAGACCTAGGTTACCAGTGGAAGGAGTTTCTTTGTTATTGGGAAATGACGTTGCGGATGGAGAAATTGTTCCTGTGGTACGGTTAACAACCAAACCAAGGATTGATGAGTCTGAGAATGATTCAGATGTTTACCCATCATGTGCGGTGACTCGAGCTAGAGCTAAAGAACTAGCCAAGACAGACAGTCCGGTGCAGTCTGATGTGGTTCCTTGTGACAGTCCTAAACAGGAAGAAAATTATGATGCCTTATCTGAGACTTTTCTGTCTTCACTGGAGGATCAACATCCTTATAGTGAGCCTGAATTTAAAGATTTGTCTTTGTCGAGGAAGGATTTTATGGTGGAACAGACAAAGGACCCTGAGTTGACAGAATTGAAAGAAAAAGCACTCTCCTGTGAGGAGATTGAAAAAGTGCCAATTGGATGTCAAAAATGGAGTGTTAATGAGGAAATGGAGACCTCCTCATGTTCCTGTTAATGAGGAATGGGAAGTTATTCATCAGGTTGTTGTTCCAAAAGTTTATAGGGAGGAAATTTTAAACCTGGCCCATAGTATGCCGTTGGATGGTCATTTTGGGGTGAATAGAACTGTAGGGAAGATCTTGAAACAATTCTATTGGCCTGGTTTGAGAAAAGATGTGGTGATGTTTTGTCGAACCTGTCACACATGTCAGATGGTGGGTAAACCAAATCAAAAACCCCCTGTGGCTCCGTTGAAACCAATTCCTGCTTTTGGTGAACCCTTTTCGAAGGTGATTGTGGACTGTGTTGACCCATTACCAAAGTCTAAGACTGGAAATCAGTATCTGTTAACCATCATGTGTGCCGCTTCTAGATTTCCAGAGGCAATACCCCTTAGAAATATTAAGGCCAAGACAGTGTCAAAGGTTCTTTTAAAATGTTTTACCTTATTTGGTTTGCCAAAAGAAATCCAATCTGATCAAGGAAGTAATTTTATGTCAAATTTTTTTCAACCACTAGTCTATGAGCTGGGAGCAAAGCAGATAGTATCATCTGCATATCACCCAGAATCTCAAGGAGCTCTGGAGAGATTTCATTCTACTCTCAAAAATATGCTGAAGACTTATTGCTTTGAAAACACAAAGGATTGGGATGAAGGCGTTCATTTACTTTTGTTTGCCTTTAGAGATTCAATCCAAGAGTCAATAGGATTTAGTCCGTTTGAGCTTGTATTTGGACATAGGGTGAGAGGACCTTTGGAGTTGTTGAGAGAGAAATGGGTTAATGAAGAAGTGCACTTGAGTCTGTTGGATTATGTCCAAAAATTTAAAACTCGGTTGGAGAGAGTCTGCCAGCTAGCGAGAGAGAATTTGAAAACTAGCCAGATAAGAATGAAGACATATTTTGATAGATGTGCTCGGCCTAGGACATTTGCAGTGGGGCAAAAGGTGTTGGTATTTTTCCCTAGCCAAAATAATCCCTTGCAATCTCGTTTTTCTGGACCCTATGTTATTGAATCTCGAGTGACTGATCTAACATATATAATCAAAACACCAGATAGACGCAAGAAAACACAACTCTGTCATGTAAATATGCTAAAGCCTTATTATGAGAGGGATTCAGTTGTGGCCTTGGTGGGTGATGTGAAGGTTGTTTCTAGAATGCCTGATGTTGATGTTGAGGAAGGCCAATTTAGACCAAATATTGTTCCATCAAAACTAAAAAACCAAAATATCCTGGAGAACGAAGTTGGACCATTTACAAGTTTCACAAAAACAACAGATGAGAGAATTAATTTTAAAATTTAAAAATCTGTTCCCAGATGTTCCAAACAGAACATCGATAATTACCCATGATGTTGATGTTGGGGATGCAAAACCAATCAAACAACACCCATATCGAATGAATGTGGAAAAAAGTAAACTTGTTGATCAGGAACTAAAATACATGTTGGAAAATGATATTATTAGACATTCTACTTCAAATTGGAGTTCGCCCTGTGTTATTGTACCTAAACCTGATGGAACTGTTAGATTTTGCACAGATTACAGGAAAGTGAATGCTGTAACAAAGTCAGATGCTTACCCTATTCCTAGGGTGGATGATTGCATAGATAGAGTGGGAAAGGCAAAATTTCTTACAAAGATTGACCTATTAAAAGGGTACTGGTGTGTTCCATTAACAGATAGAGGAAGGGAGATTTCAGCCTTTGTAACCCCTTCTGGCTTGTATGAATACAATGTTTTACCATTCAGAATGAAAAATGCTCCGGCAACATTTCAAAGAATGATTAATTCAGTGATTCATGGGTTAAAACATACAGATGCCTACATTGACGACTTAGTGACTGGGAATGATACTTGGGAAGATCACTTATCTGCGTTAGAAAGGTTGTTTGTAAGACTTTCCAAGGCTAACCTTACAGTTAACCTGGCTAAAAGTGAATTTGGCCCTGCCACTGTGACGTATCTTGGTTATGTTGTAGGTCAAGGCAAGCAAGCTCCTGTTCAGGCAAAAGTTCAAGCAATATCTGAGTTCCCTATTCCCACAGGTACGAGGACTGTTAAAAGATTTTTGGGAATGGTTGGATATTATCGAAAATTTTGTAAAAATTTTGCTGATGTTGCTCTTCCCCTAACTAATCTTCTGAAGAAGGGAGTAAAGTTTGTTTGGACAGATTCTTGTCAAGAAGCATTTGAGAAGCTGAAAGCCATTTTATGCTACCATCCTGTGCTCAAAACACCTGACTTTGAAAAGCCATTTTCATTAGCAGTAGATGCCAGTGATGAAGCTGCAGGAGCTGTGTTGTTGCAGAAGGGTGACCTTGATGATATTGACCATCCTGTAGCTTACTTTTCAAAGAAATTTAATGAGCATTAAAAGAATGATTCCACCATAGAGAAAGAATTACTGTCGCTTGTTTTAGCCTTGCAACATTTCAGTGTATATGTTTGTACCGCTCAGAAACCATTGACTGTATATACAGATCATAACCCATTGGTGTTTCTGAGCCGAGTCAAAAACAAAAACAGAAGGCTGTTAAACTGGAGTTTAATTTTGCAAGAGTTTGATCTCATGATAACTCACGTTAAAGGCAAAGATAATGTGATTGCTGATTGTCTTTCCCGATGTTAAATGGGAAACATGTATCTGTACTAATCTGATAGTCTGTAGTTGTGTAGAATGATAATTATTAACATCACTAACTGTATGCGTGGTTAAATTTTTCTTGGGAAAAATTTTTTTTTAGGTGGGAGGTGTTACGAACTCAGTGAAAGTCCCTTTAAGATAGAAAGTGTGTGTGTATGTGTGTGGGGCGTGCTTACGTCAATAGAAGATAAAGGACGTAAGGACGTTGTTGAAGAAGAGAGAGAGAGAAGGGAGAGAGACACCAGCCTGCTAGTGTTCTGTATCGATGGATGAGAAACAATAACTGTGTTTGCCACTGAAATCCATGTATGGAAGTTGGAAGTAATCCGGTGGAGTTCACTTTGTTGCTGACCTGTAGAAGGAAACAGGTATTTGTGTGTGGACGACCACGATTCGGATGCTTTTCGGGGTGAGGAAGTCACTACCGAGTAAACACTGAAGTGTCGTTTGGGTTCCATCGTGGAACATTTGGATTTCGTATTTACTCTCTCTCTGTTTCTCTACATCTACGTCTTATCTTCAGACAACGGTGGTTGTTGAAGAAGCCCTTGCTCATGTTTCACCTTATGGCTTGCGGAACTGAACTTTAAGAACCATTCCGGAACTGGGAGTTTTGGACTTTGTCTCACACACACACACACACACACACACACACACACACACACACACACACGAAGAGTTTAGTTTTGGGGTTAACGTTCAAAGTTTAACATTTTTGAATTCTATCATACTAACATTTTTACTTTTATTTTACGTATTATCATAAGTAGTGATTAATAAAATAGTTTTTAACACTGAATCATGCTCAGTGTGTTTCTTTTGTTGCTGGTTCGTGACAGGCGAGACTGGACATGCTGGGACATGTTCCCCTCGAGTACAGGAGGATGAGGGGTGACCATACAGAGAATTATAAAATCACGAGGGACGTAGATAAGCTCACAGCATTTTTCGAGGGCAGGGGAGCTGAAAACTAGACAAGCACAGGCTTAGGTGAAAGGGGAAGATTTAGAGGGGATCTTGTCACACACACGGACATGGGTTAATGGAAGGAGTTGCCAGCTGAAGCTGCAGATACGGGTACAACTACAATGCATAAGAAGGGATTTACACAGGTACATGGGTAGGGACGGGTTAGAGGGACATAGGCCAAACTCGGAGAAATAGGACCAGCTCGGATACCCATCCTTCTCGGAGGAGATGTACTGAAAAGGCCAGTTTCCGCGCTGTAAAACCAAATCCTGCCGGGGGCGCTGAATTAAACATCTGGAATATTGAATTAAATAATAACTGCGCGGTACCTTTAAGAGGGGAGTTTCCGGAGCGCTCCCTGGAGCCAGAGGTCCCTTAACTGGTTGATTGAAGCCAGACCCATCCCCGAGGGTCCCGCGGGAATGCGCGATGCTGTGGGCGGCGGACCCTGGGCCTGCGGCTGATTGGGACATTCATTGAGAGCGGGTTAAACAGCGCTGGGAGAAAGAGGGCGAGTCGGCTCCACAGCCTCCCTCACCCGGGAGGTTTGGCTTGATGTGGGTGGATGGGCTGCGGGCTTGGTCTTTGTTGCGATCTGTTTAGCACAGCCGCCCTCTCTCCTCCCCGCCGATAAATGCTGGCTGTCTCCGCAGTTCCGCAAAGCTGAGAGACTGCTGCTTTGATGAGGGGAGTGCGGATGTACCACCGTGTTTCTATTCGCTGGACAATCTTCCTGGTGGGTATGTTCCTGGCCTGTCTGTTTTCCAAGGGTTGGCCGGCTCCCTGCAATCCGGTGGCACTCCGGATTTCCTGGGGTAGAGTCCACTCCCTTCCAGTTGGGATTTCTAACCCCCTCCCCAGGAGGAGTCTTGTGGTCCTTGAGCCTCTCCCATCGGCGGACGGTGACCACGATAATGGTCCCCTTCACTGAGGAACGGAATTTGGAGCTTGTACGTTGCTGCATTCCGAGCTGTGGAGAGTGGGAGGGTGGCGCACGGGGTGGGGTGGGGGGTGGTCAGAGTCTGGCTAACGCTGTCCATTCGGCACCGATGTCTCTACATTTGTGGTAGGAACATCTCGGACATAACCAATGTTTTCTTGAGGTCTGCGAGAAGCTGGAACTATAAACACGAGCAGGGTTTGTGTCCCTCCGGTCCCGGGACCCCGCCTCCCCCCGTGCAGCCACTCACCGCCTTCCATTGCCCCTCCCGCAGAGTGCACCAAGGACGGGCGGTTCCTGGTCGCTATCTCCAGGGATCTGACGCTGCCTCCTGTAAACCTGAGCACGGTGCATGTGAAGGATGGGTCCGGAGCCGAGTGCCGTCCCACCGCCGTCTCTGCAGACTCGGTGCTCTTCCAGTTCGCGCTGACCGAGTGTGGCACCGCTCAGCGGGTAGGTATTGGTGCTCAGCCGAGTGCTGATGGTCTGCTGTCTCCTGTAGATGGACGGAGGGAAGGTGGTGTATGAAACGGACGTGTTGGGGCAGTTTGAGATCTTGGATGGAGCTTGGGGCTCCGTGAGCCGGGACAGTCCCTTCAGGTGAGTGTGGGAGCACCTTGATTCGGGAGCGGAGGTGAGGCGCGGCATTGTACAGCCGTGTCCGTTCTCTTGCAGGCTCCATGTGCAGTACAGTTACAAGGGAAGCCAGGAGTCCGAGCTACAGGTGATGCCCCGTGTTTACAGCCTGTCTCCGCCACTGCCTGCCGCTGAGGTCGGCCTCCTGGTTCCGGAGCTGAGAATAGCGAGAGGTAGTGAGTGCTCGCTGATGCCTAGTGTCCAACTGAGGGCTCCCTGCAAATAGTGGCGGTGCTTCACCTTTCTCTCTGCAGATGGCGGCTACCGGAGCTGGTACGTGGCCGGTGACTATCCCATCGTGAGTGTGCTGCGGGACCCCGTGTTCGTGGAGGTTCGTATCCTGAACCGCAACGACCCGTCCCTTGTGCTGGTTCTCAATGAGTGCTGGGCAACCGCCGGAGCCGAGCCGTATTCGGGGCTCCGCTGGGACCTCCTGGGGGATAAGTGAGGGCCGGGGACCGTGGGGTGGACTGTGGAGGGGCGGTGAGGGAGGGAGTCGCTGTGACGCTCTGACCGGTGTCTTTCCCCATTGACCCCCCCCCCCTCCACATTCCTCTGATGCAGGTGCCTGTTTGCCGGTGACAACCACAAAACCCGCCTGGTCCCGGTGGGCGCCGCTTCCCAACGCACCACAAGCGGTTTGTAGTCAGCACTTTCGCTTTCTGGGACCGGGTGTCGGCCCGGGCTCTGAGCGGGGAGGTGAGTTTCCTGCAGTGTTTCTCCGGCGCTCACTGGTCTGAGCTGCTTCCCCGGGTGTGGGTGAGCGGGGCGGCCCCTGTTCCCCACTGAGTGGAGAAGCATTGATCTCCTGCCTGGGGCCGAGGCACTGACCATCCCGTTGTCTCCCTTCCAGGATTACTTCCACTGCAGAGCTGAGGTTTGCTCTCCCTCCGCCCGAGACAACTGCACGGCTCCCTGCAGCCCCAGTAAGTACCTGTTTCCCCCCTGCACTCCCGCCCTGAGATTTCCCGGGTGGGAGTCGCTGACGAGGTCCCGTTTATTGCCCGGTCCTATTTCACCCTGACGGTGGTAGAGGCCGCAGTTTACCCGGCGACGGTGCCCCCACAGTACTGTCCTTCGGAGTTACAAGGACACGACCCACAATGTGTGAATAGCGATATTTCCAACCCGGGACACCTTTGGACAAAGGGAATGTTGCCAGTGCTGGTGGCGGTGCCCTGCACCTGCTCCCGCTGTCTTTTAGTTCCGGACTCCTGGTCTAAGGACTGTGAACATCTAACACTGCCCTTCATGATTCTGTAGACATCTGAGGTCACCCGTCGTCCTCGTGGGCTCCAGTGTCACATGTCCCAAGCTCTCCTGATAACCCAAACCCTTATCGCCGTGAATCCTATCCTGCTCCCGTTCGCGTGACATCGTGACCATTGCATCCCACAGCTGGGTGACCAGAACTGTCCACACTCCTAGCGTGGTCTCCACGACGCCTAGTACAGTTGTGCCATGTAGTCCCAACTCCCGTACTCGTTGCCCGGACTAATTTAAGGCAAACGCCGTCTTCACCCTGTCTTCCTGTGTCACCACTTCAATAGTGCGTTGAGGGAGGGGAATCCCGCTGAAACATGATGTAGATAAAGACGCATGGGGTATCTACACCAGCGTTGAACGGGTCTTCTTGCCTGCCCCCCCCCCCCCCAACCCGGAGAGCAGACTGACGGTGGTCTCACTAACATAGGCCAACTCCTAATCACCACTGATCGCTCTCCCCTTCCCCAGAGACGAAGCTCCGAGGAGCGGGCTGAGACCTTGGTGACGGCTGCTGGGCCCATCATTCTCCTGGAAGATGAGCGCTTGCCCGCTGGACTCCACCAGCGGGATGGAGGTAAGGGAGCTGCCTGCAACTGGCGAGTACCTGGAGCCGCTGTAACCCTGTCCTGTCCCCACAGGTGCTGCTACTGTTTCTCCGTCCCGTGTCCTTCCTGGAGTGGCGGCCGGGGCAGCGCTGCTCGTCCTGCTGGTCGGCGCTGTGGCTTTGTGGGAACAGGAGGCGGGTGTCAGGATGGCCTCCGAGGGCAGCTCCCTGGAACTGTAGGTGTCTGTTGGAGAATAAACTGCTGTTGTGGCTGAGATCCGCTCTCCGGTGGCTTTATTCCCCTGGGGTTTGCTTTCCCTTCCAGTAGGTAGATGGGTTGCTGGGGTTTGGAATAGTTGGCTGCGTCTGCAACTAGTCACCGCTCTAATTTTCCCCGTGGAACTAGAAACGGTGGGATGGGGGTTAATCATGTTGGAGTTGGTCACTGGGGAAATACTTGGAAGAATGGGATTGTCAGGGGCCGAATGGCCTCCCATTGTCAGTAAATGTTCGTGACTGACCCCTGAAGTCCCTGCAGAACCGAGTTTACTTCTGAGTGAGGAACCGTTTGTAGATGGACGGGGGCAGTGAATTCGGTGGAGGAGTCCTTTCAAGTTGTGTGAAGTGATGCAAACTCCGCAGAGGAAACGTGTTCCCCGTCACTGACAGGAAAATAAATCGGCCTCTTCTCTTTCCCCCCCCCCCCCCCCCCTCGGCGTACTCGGCGAGATGAAGGCAATTGTCGGGTACAAACAAAACCGTGATATCGGCATCCACAGTGAGCGACGTTAACTGGGCCCAGTCCGGGTCTCGCAGTTCTCGTGCATTCGCCAGTTTGTAGTCGGTGCCCAGAGGGCCCAGTTAGTGGGACGGCCACATGACTGTTCCGCGGAATGGACTCGGGTAGCGGGAAAAGCGGCAATGGGGCAGAGTTCAGAATGATGTCCTACACCTGCCAGCTCTTTAGGGCTCTCGTTGCATATAACCACCTTCCATTTCTCCCCCCCCCCCACCCCCCCCCACACCACACCTCCTTTAGGTAAGAAACCCGTCGGTCAGATCGCCAATATTTCCCTCTCGCCTTCGTCCTCTGCCCGACAATTTTAGACTTCTCTACGCGGGGTTAAAACACTCCGCCTATCGACGGTATGAATCAGCTAACCAAAGCTGATCCTGAACCACCATCCAGTGCATCTCTTGGCGTCCGTTCCAGAAAACGGCATTGAGATTCTTTTCTCCATCTTCTAACGCTGCGACGTCCTTTTCATAGTGTTGTGACCAATGTGTTGTGCAGCTGCAATTATGCACTCAATACGCCTGTCTATAATGGCAGCGTTCAGATCAACACAAAAGGAGTAGGCCATCGAGCCTGCTCCACCATTCAATAAGATCATGGCTGATCTGGCCGTGGACTCAGATCCACCTGCCTGCCTTCTCTACATAACCCTTAATTCCCCAACTATGCAAGAATTTAACTGTCTTAAACATTTTTTAATGAGGTAACTTCTACTGCTCCTTTCGGCAGAGAATACCACAGATACACTATTCTTCCGGGGGAGGGAAGCAGGTTCTCATCTCCGTCCGAAATGTATTCTCCCGAGCCTTAAGGCTGTGTCCCTACTTTAGTTTCACCTACCAGTGGAAACAACTTTCCTGCCTCTCATCTATCCCTTTCATAATCTTGTTTTTGTAAGATCCCCTCATTCCTCTGAAATCCCACGAGTATAGTTGCAGGTGACCCAGTTGCTCCTCACAATCTAACCGCTCGTCTCCAGAATCAACCTGGTGAAACTCCTCTGCACCGCCTCCAAAGCCAGTATATCTTCCCTCAAGTAAGGAGACCAGAACCGCACGCAGTACTCCAGGCGCTGCTTGCCCAGTACCCTTTACGGTTGCAGCACAAGCTCCCTGCTCTTAAATCCAATCCCTCAGGCAGTGAAGGGCAACGTTCCATTTTCCTTGATAACCTGTTACATCTGCAAAACAACCTTATGCGGTTCATGCTCAACACTCAAGTCCCTCTGCATAACAGCGTGCTGCAGTCTTTCACCTTTTCAATAATAATCTGATCTTCTCTTTCCAGAAAGATACACTGAAGTCCCTGTATGCACCATGTGTTATCTTGATGAATTTTCTTCGTATCATCAAAAACATGTGAGGCCGGATTTCCCTAGCACAAACCCGTGCTGACTCCACTAATGTTCCCGCCTGATCACATCACATCCCTGACAACTACTTCCAATATTTCCCTGCGACTGACGCAAGTGTCACCGGCCAGTAGATTCCTGCCTTCTCCAAACCACCCTTCCATAATGTGGGATCAACATTCGCTTCCCTCCAGCCGTCCGGTACCTCAACAGTGGCTAAGGAGTTTACAGAACTCGCTCTCGGAGCCCCAGCAATCTCCTCCCTTGCTTCCCATTAACACCCTGCTCCAGATTTCCCAAAGCCCTGGGGATGGATCCACTTTAATCAATTAGCATCTCTACCACTTCCTGGTAATTCAAGTTCTCCTGGAATTCACGCTGTTCAAAGTTAGGACAATGCTGTTTTACTGTCGTAAATCTCTTCTGCAGCGAGGCCCTCGCACCCTCGCCTAACGTGCAGCCCAGAGCTGGATCGCACTCCGAGTGTGGTCGACCACTGATCGTTTCCTTGCCCCTCTTCCCAGGTGTAACCGCTCTCACTTGGTCCGAATCAGAAAACTGCAGATCCGGAAGTGGGAAAATGGAAAGAGAAAGTGCTGGAAAACTCAGCGGACAGGGGAGCATCTGTGGGAGAGGCACATAACCTGTCGGCTCCGGGAGAAGGAGATTGATGGATTCGTTGCTTTACAGTGAGACAGCACGGAAACAGGCCCAACTCATCCATGCTCACAAGAGGCCTGCCCACCTGAGCCAGTCCCATTGTCCTGCATGTGGCCCGTGTCCCTCTAAAACCTTCCTACCCATGGATCTGTCCAAATATGATTCATCCATTGTAACTGGACCAGCCTCTATCAATTCCCCTGGCAACCCACCACCCTCTGTGTGAAGAGACCCGATCAGATTAAACCAATGGCTTATGTTTTGGATTCCACGACCCTGGGGAAACGTCTGTGGCCGTTCACCTGATCTGTGACTTTATAAACCTGCAGGAGGACCACCTCGGCCTCCTTCACTCAGGGAAAACAGTCCCAGCCTGTTCATCCTCTCCTTACAACTCAAGTCTCCGGTCCAGCCAACATGTTTGTGAATCTTTGCTGCATCCTCTCTAGTTTCATGACATACTTCCGATAACATGGTGACCAGGCCTGCACACAATACCCCAACACCGTCCCATCCACCGACTGGTACACCTGTAACATGGCGTCGCAACTCCCTACGTCGGAACTGAAATATAACAAGTCGCGGGGAAGGTAGGGGAGGGCGGTAGGTGGACAGAGAAATCCCCTTCAATAGGGTGAGCTAGTGGTGCAGTGAAGCTTTATTCTGTGTAATGTGTCGCTCATGTCCCGTTGTCTGTGTCATGTTCTACAGCCTGACTGTGCAGAGGAAGAGGAAATGTGATATTCAGAATAAAAGGCGACTCCCTGTGCAAACAGCTGGAGAAACAGAGCAAGAGAAACGGTAGTCCAGACTATTGTTTCTTGTGTCTGGGTGACAACTGGCTATTTCCCTCCGCCCGCCATCCTTATTTCCGTGTTTCTGTATAGTCAGTCCATACGCCTTTACACAGACTGTACTACACTGGTAACACATCACACACACAGGGAGGTAACGGTTCGCGTGTCCGTTGTACACTTCACTCGCGTCATAGAACAAACTCCTCAATCCACTGGTTCCTGTTGCGGAGCTGATCGTCCATCCAAACTGTATTTTTGAATTAGCTGTAAATACTGCGGGTCCCTGGATGGTGGAAAGGCAGGGGATAAAAGAGAAGTTGACGCAGAGACCGCGGCTGCACAGGAGAGGGTTTGCGAAGGTGGGTAGTTGGTTGAGATTGGAGAATGACCAAGGGCGTTGTGGAGGGGACGCAAGTTTCACAATACAGAGAGGGGAGTGAAGATGTGTCCGGCGGAGGAATCTCATTGAAGGGTGCAGAGATTTCAGAGTCCAGTGCATCAACACGGAGACCTGGGTAGAGAATTCTGCACGTTCCCGGCCCTTTGACTGAAGACATTTTACCCCATCTTAGTCCTCGATATCTTGCCCCATGTACGGAGACTCTCGACTATGTTCTAGATGCACGAACCAGGACAATTAAGTCGGCAGCATCAGATATGTATCGCCGATCAAACGATTGTACTTTTCAATAAACTCCCCTCTCACTCTTCTCTACACAAGTGAATACAACCACTGTAGACCCAATCTCTGAAACTGGCAGTGCTGGCAAGGAGCCAACGTACCATCTGCTTCTTTTCTGTGTGCTACACCGGCATGTTTGCTTTCGGTGATAGGGGGATAAGGGTGTCCATATTCCCTTCAACATCAATACTTCCCCTTCTTTCCGCAGTTTATACTTCGCTGCCTCATTGCTTTCCTACCAAGGTGGAGAACTTTACATTTGTTTTACAGCGCCAGCGCCCCGAGTTCAATTCCGGCCGCTGTCTGTAAGGAGTTTGTACGTTTTCCCCGTGTCTGCGTGGGTTTCCTCCGGGTGCTCCGGTTTCCTCCCACGTTCCAAAGATGTACGGGTTAGGAAGTTGTGGGGATGCTATGTTGGCGCCGGAAGCGTGGCGACACTTGCGGGCTGCCCCCAGAACATTCTACACAAAAGATGTATTTCACTGTGTGTACATGTGACTAATAAAGATATCTGATTTTATCTTATCCACGTTATACCGCCACTGCTATATTTCCATAACTCAGTCAGATTGTCGACATCATCTTGAAGCCTCCTTACGTCCTCGTCACAGCTGACAGTCCGTCCACTTTTATGTTGTCAGCAAACTGAGGAATGTTACATTCCGTTCCCAACCATAAAATTGAATGGTGTCTATTGAAAATAGGTGGGGTGGAGGCACTGACCCTGTGGTACTTCATGAGTGACTGCCTGCCCTTATCAGGCAGGTACATTTATTCCTACCACCCTGTGCCCACCCCACCTCCCCTCTTTTGTCCACATATCACTGCTCTGCTTTTCCCTCCTATATACTGGGCTTCCTCTTTTCCTATCTTCAGTCCTGAAGAAGGGTCCTGACCTGAAACGTTGACCGCTGCTTTTCTCCACGGATGCTGCCTGGCCTGCTGAGCTCCTCCAGCATCACCGTGTTTTTCATTTAGATTCCAGCATCTGCAGTGCTTTATTTCTCTTTCATTCCTGCTCACTGTTTCGCAGTGGTTGTGGTGGAAGTTGATTTTCAGAAGGCCATTGCTGACGTCTCAATGAAGTGAGTGCACACAATTTCTGTACATGGTATTGAGGGTAACGTGTTGGGCCCGAAAGGAAAACTGATCCCTCATCTGTTTGACTGGACGTGCCCCCAGATATCTGCAGCTGATTAGTCTCACACAATGTTCCTTTCATACATCTGTGCTGACCCGCTCAGTCCTGAGATTCTTCTCAACCCGTTCGGAAACATGACCTGTCCAAGGGCGTAGTCCATTCCCTGAGTGAGAAACAACGTGCCAACCTACTACTGAACCTGCACACGAGCCTCTTGTGAAACGTGCATCCGGGCACAGCGAGCGATCCCTCTGCAATTCCCAAACCTGCAGCAGAAGCACCAGGTCTGGTCCATCAGAGTCACCAACACCGAGGGAGACCCCAGCAAAGGAATCGAGGGCGCCGAAATCCGCATCGGCGATTCCTTCCACAACTCTGGCAACGACAACCCGAGGTGAACGGACAGCGGGAGGTTCCCTGCGGACACTCGCTGCGCTCCCGCGGAACACAAGGTTCCCGTCACTTCCCAGGCCGTATCAGTCCCGCACCCTCACGCCACCGCCCCTCTCCATCGTGACTCCATTCAGCTCCTCACGCCTGCCTCTGCCGCACACCAGGCAGTGCCGGAACTCCTCACCCGCACCAGGGCACCCATACTCAGGGCGCCCCACCGCACGGAGTCTGCTCCTGGGAGCCGGTCGCCAGTGGTCGGTCTCAGAGCACTCCCGGCGCTGCGACCCCAGCACACGGGCGTGAACCATCGCCAAACAGCATAGGCATGGACAGGTAGGCAGTCAGAATCTTTCCCCAAGGTAGAAGAATCAAATACTAGAGGACGTACATTTGTGAGAGGGTGCGTGGTGGGGAGTGGAGTTTAAAGGGGATCTGCGGGCAGGTTTTTTGTTACACACAGAGTGGTGGGTGCCTGGGACGGGCTGCCAAGGGTGGTGAAGCAGGCGCACAGTGGTGCTTGAGAGGCTGTTGCACCCATGAATATGCAGGGGGGGAGTGATATGGATCGTGTACAGGCAGAAGGGATAGAAGACATCGTGGGCCGAATGGCCTGTGCCTGTGCTGACCTGTTCCACATTCTCACCCCCTCCTTGGTGAATGTTTATCCACAACAATATACAGAGGGAACTCAGCGGGTCGAGCAGGATCTGTGGGAGGGAAGCGAGCGACCAGTATTCCATCCCGCCTCTCCACTCTCCCTCCTGATACAGGGTTTCCACCCGAAACGTTGCATCAGTCCAGCCTCCCTGTCGGACTGGGGTGATGCCCGCCCTCCCTGCTCAGTCTCTCCAACCTGTCTTTGCAGGTGCGCCACCGTGCAGTCAATCAGCCTCGGAGCAGCGGAGACCTTCGACTGTGGTGGCATGCAAGGTCGACATGTCAACATCGTGCGGCCCGGGCGCCAGAAACACCTGACTCTGTGTGAGGTGGAGGTCTTCGCGCAGCCCCTCTTCATAATCCAGGCCGGCTAAAACCATTCGCCAGCCCACCGCAGTTCCAGGCAGGCACCATCTGAGGCTGTGGCAAACTCCAACCCTCGCTAACCCACTCTCCCAGTATGTGAGCTGTGACCTTCTGCCGCATCCTTCATCTGTCACCTGATCAAACACCTTCTGAAAATCCAAATCCGTCACGCTCTCGGGCTCCCCTCTGTTACCTCCGCTGGTGACTCCTTCAGGAACGGTAACACATTTGTCAAATGTAATTTACCTTTCATTAAACCATGTTGACCCAGCTTCATTATATTAAACTTCTCTGAATGACCAGCTACTTATATCCTGATCATGGAATGCAACATGGTGCTGATAACAGATGTTAAGCAAACAGGCCTGCAGTTACCCACGTTGTGTCTTCCTGCTCTCTTGAACAAGGGAATCGCAGATGTGGTTTCCAATCCGCTGGTACCATCATGGAATTTGCTGAGTTTTGAAAACCGTCAACCAATGGTCTCTTCTTCAAAGCTTCTGCTGCAGGCCATCGGGACCTGGTGACTTGTCTGCCTTCAATCACATTAGTGTTTACAATAGCGGGACTCTTCGCAGTGTGCAGGAATA
Source organism: Pristis pectinata (assembly GCF_009764475.1). NCBI lineage: Eukaryota > Metazoa > Chordata > Chondrichthyes > Rhinopristiformes > Pristidae > Pristis > Pristis pectinata. The sequence continues at coordinate 1,123,616 of NC_067409.1, read as the reverse complement.
GAGGGATCTTGGGGTCCACGTCCATAGATCCCTCAAGGTTGCCACACAGGTCGATAGGGTTGTTAAGAAGGTGTATGGCGTGTTGGCCATTAGTCGGGGTATTGAGTTCAAGAGCCGCGAGGTAATGTTGCAGCTCTATAGAACTCTGGTTAGACCACACTTGGAGTATTGTGTTCAGTTCTGGTCGCCTCATTATAGGAAGGATGTGGAAGCTTTAGAGAGGGTGCAGAGGAAATTTACCAGGATGCCGCCTGGATTGGAGAGCATGTGTTATGAGGATAGTTTGAGTGAGCGAGGGCTTTTCTCTTTGGAGAGAAGGAGGATGAGAGGTGACTTGATAGAGGTGTACAAGATGAGAAGAGGCTTAGATCGAGTGGACAGTCAGAGACTTTTTCCCAGGGCAACAATGGCTAACACGAGGGGGCATAATTTTAAGGTGATTGGAGGAAGGTATAAGGGGGATGTCAGGGGTAAGTTTTTTACACAGAGCAGTGGGTGCATGGAACGCACTGCCTGCAGAGATTGTGGGGGAAGATACATTAGGGACATTTAAGAGACTGTTAGATAGACACATGAATGATAGAGAAATGGAGGGCTATGTGGGAGGGAAGGGTTAGATAGATCTTAGACCAGGATAAAATGTCAGCACAACATTGTGGGCCAAAGGACCTGTACTGTGCTGTAATGTTCTAATATCTTATCCCTTTGAAAGTGATTGTTGCAAGTTCTTCCCGACTGTATCAAACTTACTGAAACATACTCAAGGTTCCCAAATTGTTTCCCCACCGACACCACATCACCTGACTAGTTGCATTCCTTGAGATAAGGTCGAGAACGACCCCAGCTGTAACAGGACTCTCGACATATTGTCTCAACGAACTGTCTGGGACACACTTGAAAAATTCTAGCCCATCGAAGCCCCTTGCACTATAGCAATCCCAGTTAACACTGTGTTATGGACTCAGTGAAAGTCCCTTTAAGATAGAGAGTGTGTGTGTATGTGTGTGTCGGGCGTGCTTACGTCAATAGAAAATAAAGGATGTAATGACGTTGTTGAAGAGGCAGAAGAAGAAGAAAGAGAGAGAGAGAAGGGAGAGAGACACCAGCCTGCTTGTTTTCTCTATCGATGGATGAGAAACAATAACTGTGTTTGCCACTGAAATCCATGTATGGAAGTTGGAAGTAATCCGGTGGAGTTCACTTTGTTGCTGACCTGTAGAAGGAAACAGGTATTTGTGTGTGGACAACCACAGTTCGGATGCTTTTCGGGGTGAGGAAGTCACTACCGAGTAAACACTGGAGTGTCCTTTGGGTTCCATCGTGGAACATTTGGATTTCGTATGTACTCTCTCTATGTTTTTCTACATCTACATCTTATCTTCAGACAACGGTGGTTGTTGAAGAAGCCCTTGCTCATGTTTCACCTTATGGCTTGCGGAACTGAACTTTAAGAACCATTCCGGAACTGGGAGTTTTGGACTTTGTCACACACACACACACAAAGAGTTTAGTTTTGGGGTTAACGTTCAAGGTTTAACATTTTTGAATTCTAACATACTAACATTTTTACTTTTATTTTACGTATTATCATAAGTAGTGATTAATAAAATAGTTTTTAACACTGAATCATGCTCAGTGTGTTTCTTTTGTTGCTGGTTCGTGACAACTGGGAGAGTTAAAATCCCCCCCCCCCCCCCTCACTGCTATAACCCTTTTGCTCTTACACCTTTCTGTGGTTTGCTACATCTCTGTTCCTCCAATTCCCGCTGATGATTGGGAGACCGATAGTATAACCCGTCTCATTCCCAGGTTGTACTCATATGGCCTCATTGCACCATCCTTCTGGGATATCCTCTTTAAGTACTGCTGTGAATTAAAATATGACCCCGCATCCTCATTAGCAATCCCCCCAGCCACGTCTGAAGCTTCTGTACCCCGACCCACTCTCTGTCCCACACAGTTTGAATGATCAGCAAACCGGGAAATATAATGTTCCATTAGACATAGAACACGGAACACAGAACACTACAGCATGGTACAGGCCCTTCGGCCCACAATGATGAGCTGACATTTATCCTGCTCTAAGATCTATCTAACCCTTCCCTCCCACATAGCTCCCTATTTTTCTATCATTCTATCTAAGTGTCTCTTAAATCTCCCTTAAATGATAGATGCATGAATATGCAGGGAACATATTGTGAACAGCTGTGGCCCAGGCACCAATCCCACTGGTCACACACTGCCAACCTGAGAGTGATCAATTTATTCCCATCCTTTGCTTTCTGTCCAGTAACCCATATCAGTACATCACACCCATCAGTGAGTGCTGTAGCCTTGTTGACTGATCTCATGTGTGGGGAAAGGCTTCAGTAGATCCACACCCACTGCCTCCTCAGCTGCTGCCTATCATTTCCGTGTCACGTCCTCAGAGAAAGGGACTGAATGGAGCAGTCTGCTGGCAACAATGGACTGACACAGTCACTGGGCACCGTGGATAGTGGAGCATCAGCACCAGTGACACAGGAAAGGAGAGGCTGACACCACATATGGTGAACTGATTGTAACTTGCTCTGTAAGGAGCTTGTACGTTCTCCCCATGACTATGTGGGTTCCCTCCCACATTAAGAAGACGTATGGGTTAGGAAGTTGTGGGCATGCTATGTTGGCGCCGGAAGCGTGATGACACTTGCGGGCTGCCCCCAGAACACGCTACGCAAAGATGCATTTCACTGTGTGTTTTGATGTACGTGTGACTAATAAAGAAATCTTTTATCTTATGCTCCCGCACAGCCTGGCGTGCAGTCTCAGTAAAAGTTGCACTAAAGCTGAGCCTGCTACTATAGAATATATAGAAAGTAAAGGCTATACATTTTTAATTCATAGTCTGCTCTGTGTTTAAGATGGCTACTGGGTCTCCTTCTTCAGCTCAAGCGCGGGAAACATATAGCTAATTAAAGAAATAGCCCATTCTTAGGGAGACACTCTTGATTTAGTGTAGCTCATTAAACAGATGGTTATCCCATTCCTAGGAAGACACTGTTGATCTATTGTGTAGCTAATGTTCGTTAGGGCCAATGCGACCAATGATTTTGTAGCACTTCTGTAGTTGATAGTTTTCATAACTGATAAGCCAGGTGCCAGCGAGTCTTAGAACTCATAAGTAATAGAGACACATTGTAATGTTTTATAAGTGTTAGCCTTGTAGCGAATAAGCCTAGTATTGTTTTATACCTGATAGTTCTGTAGCCTAGTACCAGTACTCCCAATGCCCACAAATAATTGGGGCACCCTGCGATTGAGTCAGGAAATGACTGTGGCGAAAGACAAATGGTTGTGAGCCAGGAGACAACTGTGAAAGGAGGCAAATGGTGAAGGATGAAACTGTGAAGATAAGAGAGAACATGATGGATTGTAACAATGTAATTGAGCTATGAAAACAAGGTTTAAAAAAAGGCCAGCGAGCATAGCTCGGGGGCAGTCAGAGAGGGCAGTAGTCAGAGGGTGACTAGTAACTGACTGTCACAACTTTTCTAATCAAATAAAAGTTTAACTTCTTGAGGAATCTTCTGCTTCTTCTGGTCATCTATTTATTGCGGGGAACCACGACAAATTTGGTGCTGCGAGCAGGGTCGGAAAGAGACCCATAAGAAAAGAACGACAAATCAAGGACACTTCCTAGTCCCTAGGGGACCCGCACGAGATCAGCAGAGTAAAGGGTGACGACCCAGAAAAAAGATAAGCGTTTTCGCTGTTAATTCGGACCAGAACTCTGTTGGGTGTGGGAGGTCTCCAGACGCAGAAGTGTTAACGATTGTCGAAGGGTCTCTCCGATCCAAAGAATCTGGCATAAATTGAAATTAAAGGAGACTCAGAGGATTGATCAAGAAAACTGCGCAGTGGGGAGAGTAGAATAGAAAATGATTAAAGTAAAAATTCCACGTGGTGTTGGCAAGTCCCTGTGGATATCGCCTCGTAGGAGACGAGGTTCTGAACGGCCAGGGCCCCTGTGGATACCGCCTTGCAGTGAGCAAGGGTCTGCACGGACAGGGTTAGAGAAGTCCCTGTGGCTACCGCCTCGCAGGAGACGAGGATCTGAACGGACGAGGTGTAAAGGAAAGTTCTGCGGATACCGCCCTAGGAAGGGGTCTGCACGGGCAGAACAGAAGAGGTAAGAATCTTTTAATAAATTGGATGATTAAATAATACAAAAGCCGGCAAATTGGGCAGTAAAAATTCTAGAGTTAGGTGTAGAAGTAGTATAGGGAACAATAGCGCTAACAAGTGAGTTGTGAGATTCTGAGAAATACCCTGTAAAACAACATGATGGGAAAAGGAACTGCAGTTGAAATATTAAGTAAAAAATTTCCAGTATCTAAAAGTGATATCACAAAAATTTCGGGAAAATGGGAAGAGAACCGTGGATCTCGTTACGAAATGGCCAAAAGAGGGAATTTTTGACTTAAGTCTGTGTGAGGAAATGGAGGGGTTAATTAAAAACCACGACAGTTCGTACTGCCTTAGTAACAATTCCTGAGCATGTTAGAGTGACACCGAACGTCCCGTGGTGTATCAGTGAATGTTGGTGACATCTGCAGAAAGACAGGCAGGTCCATGGACAGCGCAGCGAGAGGAACGGTTGTACTCACCGTTAACCTGGCTGTGACAATTGTACAGACACAGAGAACCAGAAGAACAGTAATTACTGGAATTTGGAACAAAACCACAAAACACTGCGAGCACTCAGCAGGTCAGGCAGCACCTGTGGAAGTCAAAGGTGCAGTGGACATTTGAGCTGAAGACCCTGCACCAGGACTGAGAGGGAAGAGGGAAGATTGTCGGTGTCGGGGTAGAGGCTAGGAGGTAATAGCTGGAGCCAAATGGGATGATGGTCAGATGGGTGGGACAGAAGCTGGTGGGTGATCGGTGGAACGGGAAGGATCGGACATGATAGGTGAAGGTCGACAGGGCCACGGTAGACAGAGAGCAGGCTCTTCAAAATGGTCTCACCGATGTAGCAGAGGCCACATGGTGAGCACAGCCACAAACAGACCAGGTTGGAGGAGGCGCAGGTGAACTCACCAGGAAGGACTGTTTAGATCCACGGATGGTGGTGAGGGAGGGGGTGAAGGGACAGGCGTTACACCTCCTTGGGCCATCTCCAACTCCGACTGCCCCCGGTGCTGTCCCCACCCACACCCACCCCCGAGTGTCTCCCCACAAACCCCCGGTGTCCCCCCTCCCAAACAGCCCAGTGCTCCTCCCTCACACACTCCTGGTCCCCCACCCGATACCCACGGTGTTCTCCCCCCCCCCCCAAAACCCCTGGCGTCCCCCCTCCTTACATTCCCCGGTGTTCCTCCCCCCCCCCCCGTGTCCCCCCACGCCGCCGGTATACCCCCTCCCCACACACCCCCCCCCCCCCCGAAGTCCCCCCCACACTCCCGGTGCCTCCCTCCTCATTCACGTCCACCTCGTTTTCTTTTCCTTTTGTTCATCCTCCCACCCTCCCCCACCTGGTTCCCCCGTCCATCATCCCCTCCCCATCAGGCTCCACCTATCACCTACGCATCGCTATCCCACCCCCCACCCCCACCCCCCATACTCCGGTCATCTTTGCTCTGCCCTGTCCGGATGCTGGATCTCGATCCGAAACGCTGACTTCACTTTGTGTCACCACAGACCCTGCACACCCGCTGAGTTCTGTTATTGTCGAGGCACACAACTGGGGACTGCATGTAACGACGTGTTGTTGACAATAGCGCGCACACACACACACGGTACTTGCCATGCTGAGTATTAATAACAATGACTGAGACCCTGAATCGCCACTGTGCGTGGAGTGTTGGTGATAATTGCAGAGGCACATGGCGTGGGTCCGAGTTTATTCAGTGTGCACACCGTGAACCAACTTTATTTCCACGGGTTAATCAATCACTGAGCAAAACCGAATAATCCCAACCATCAAACATTCCGAATTAAAAAGCCCGCACAGTCTCACGGTGCGGAGCGAGTGTGTGGATCAGGACTGGTGAAACAACAAGCTGTCCGAGAAAGTGGCGGAGGCGGGGACAGTTACAACTTTTAAAAGGTATTTGATAGGAAGGGAGGAGAGCAACACGGGCCGAACACAGGCAAACGGGGTGAGCGTGGGTAGGCATCGTTACATGGGCTGAAAGGTCCCGTTTCTGTGCTGTATGATTCAATGAGTCTGGCGTCTCTGATCCAGGTGCCCGGGGGTGGGGTGGTCCGGGTGTTATGGGGGCAGGGTTTATTCCCGGTGGATGCACAGGGTCACACCCATGCAGTTCGCCCAGAAGTGGCATCCCCCGGGGAAGTTGCACTTGTACCACAGGTCATTATCGCATTTCACTGTGTGGACCACATAGCCATCGGGCAGGTCATGGTGGAAGTCCTCTGCTACAATTCTTGCATTTTTGCAGCCGAACCAGAAGCCGTTTGCAAAATCCCTGCCGTCCATCAGCTGCCTGACCAGGGTCTCGTCAACTGGCTTTGGGTCGGTGGTGTAGGAGACAACAATATTAACATTATTGAGCCTGAAAAAGTGAAAGTAATTACTGCCAATAACGCAGTGATTGCCAAAGCCACTGATACCATTGTAGACTCGCACTGACCAACGGACCCAGTCATATTTCTTGGCTAATGCTTCCAGTATGTAATGTGAACATTCCTTGTTATCTCTCCCACCCTTCTCCTTCACCAGTCTCTCCACATCTATCTCCGCCTGCTCTGCAAACTCATTGATGCACCGATCTACCATGGATTTCATTTTGCTCTCGGCTTCAGCCAATTTCTGGTTCCATTGCGCCTCCAGCGCCTTTTCATCGGTCCCGGTAATTCCAGCGTGTCCCAGCAGGGCGATCAGACCGATACAGAAGAGGTTCTTCAGTCGGGCGCAGAGCCCCTCCATCAGGCGCCGGTTCCTCTGGTCACAGTTCATGGCAGTGTCCAGGATGGATTTGCCAAAGACAGCAGTGAATCCCATCACCCCGTCATAGAGAGTGTGGAGGTTCTGGTCTCCCTTGGTCGCGTTGAAGTGTTTGAGGAACTCTTCCTTCTCCTTCTGCCGGAACTCTGGCGCTGCGTTGAGGATGTCCATGTACTTTCTGAACTGGTTCTTGAGGTTTTCCTCAATGGGGAAATACTGGTTGTTGATGGTGCTTCTCTCGATCTCCCGAAGGACTTCCGAAATCTGCCCCGAGATGACATCCAGCTGGTTCCTGACGGCCTGGAACTGCTCCTTCATGAAGGCCAGCTCCGGGCTGTCAACACTGCTCAAGGATAGTTTAACAGTCATTGATGCCACCCCAGTGATGGGGCCCAACACCCCAAGTGTGGAGGCCAACTTCTCTGTCGAATTAGCGAGTACCACCGCTGCCTGAGTGGCCTCGACAACGGATCTGGACAGCTCCAGGGCATCTATGGCAGTTTGAGACATGGTTTGGTCACCGCTCAGGCACTGTGGTCACGTCCTTCTCTGGAATCTAAATAGAAAGCCAGGCTTTTGTTGAAATGCCTGCAGTTTGTTTGGGGAGCTTCGTGCCAACTGCCAACTGAGGAAAGGAAGCACAAAGGAAACACCCTGTACAAAAGAAAAACAAGGTAAGGTTCCTTAATGACAAACAACCGGTGACTCTGACATCCACCATCATGAAGTGCTTCGAGAGGCTGGTCATGGCACGCATCAACTCCAGCCTCCCAGACAACCTCAACCCACTGCAGTTCGCCTACTGCCGAAACAAGTCTACAGTGGACGCCATCTCCTTGGCATACACTCATCTCTGAAGCATCTGGACAGCAAAGACACCTATGTTAGACTATTGTTTATTGACTACAGCTCTGTCTTCAATACAAGAATTCCAAGCAAACTCATCACCAGACTCCGAGACGTAGGACTCAACACCTCCCTTTGCAATCGGATCTTTGACTTTCTGACCAACAGACCGCAATCAGTGAGGATAGGCAGCAATGTCTTCAGCACGATTATTCTCAAAACTCGTGCCCCACAAGGCTGTATCCTCAGCCCTCTGCTCACTCCCTATACACTCATGACTGTGTGGCCAGATTCTGCTCTAACTCCATCGACAAGTTTCCAGATGATACCACCATGGTGGGCTGTATCTCATATAACAATGAGTCGGAGTACAGGAAGGAGATAGAGAGCTTAGTGGAATGGTGTCATGACAACAACCTTTCCCTCAATGTCAACAAAACAAAAGAGCTGCTCATTGACCAGGAAGGGGAGTGGTGCACATGTTCCTGTATCAATGGTGCTGAGGTCAAGAGGGTTGAGAGTTTCAAGTCCCTGGGAGTGAACATCACCAACAGCCTGTCCTGGCCCAACCATGTAGATGCCACAGCCAAGAAAGCTCACCAGCGCCTCTACTTCCTCAGAAGACTAAAGAAATTTGGCATGTCCCCTTTGACACTCACCAACTTTTATTGATGCACCACAGAAAGCATCCTATCTGGATGCATCACAGCTTGGTACAGCAACTGCTCTACCCATGACCAGAAGAAACTGCAGGGAGTTGTGGACACAGCTCAGCACATCACGGAAACCAGGCTCCTCTGCATGGACTCTGTCTACACTTCTTGCTGCCTCAGTAAAGCAGCCACATAATCAAAGATCCCACCCACCACAGACATTCTCCCTTCTCCCCTCTTCCATCGGGCAGAAGATACAAAAGCCTGAAAGCATGTACCACCAGGCTCAGGACAGCTTCTACCCAACTGTTATAAGACTATTGAACGGTTCCCTCGTACGACAAGATGGAGTTTTGACCTCACAGTCTACCTCATCGTGGCCTTGCACCTTATTGTCTGCCTGCACTGCACTTTCTCTGCAGCAAACTCATCACTAGACTCTGAGACCTCGGACTCAACATCTCACTTTGCAACCAAACCCTTGACTTTCTAACCAACAGACCACAACCAGTGAGGACAGGCAGCAACACCTCCAGCAGGATTATTCTGCATTCTGTTATTGCTTTCCATGTACTCCCTCAATGCACTGTTGTAATGAATTGATCTGTATGAACAGTATTGAAGACAAGTTTTTCACCTCACCTCCATACGTGTGCCAACAATAAACCACAAAATCTGCAGATGCTGGAAAACTGAAACAGAAAATGCTGGAAACTCTCAGCGGTTCAGGTAGTAACTGTGGAGAGAGAAAGTTAGGTCAGAGGGTGATCAGCCGGAAGTCTTGGTACATGTAGGTACCAATGATATAGGTAGAAAAAGAGAGGAGGTCCAGAAGGAAGATTACAGGGAGCTAGGAAGAAGGTTGAGAAGCAGGACCTCCAGGGCAGTAATCTCAGGATTAATACCTGTGCCACATGCTAATGAAAGTAAGAATAGCAAGATCAGGTAGATGAATGCATGGCTGAGTAACTGGTGCAGGGGGCAGGGCTTCAAATTCTTGGATCATTGGGACCTTTTTTTTGGGAGAGGTATGACCTATTCACAAAGGATGGGTTACACCTGAACTCCAAGGGGTTCAATATCCTGGCGGGAATGTTTAATATAGCTGTTGGGGAGGGTTTAAACTAATTTGGCAGGGGGAAGGAAACCAGGATGTTAAGATAGAGGAAGAGGTATATAGAAAAAGGTCCAAGACAGTGTGCAGCGAAGATGGTAAGAGGGACAGGCAGGTGAAAAGTCAGGATAATTTGCTGAACAATAGAAATACAGCGAAATCAGTAGCAGATACTGGTCTAAATGTACTATATTTAAATGCACGTAGCGTTAGAAATAAAGTGGATGACCTAGTGGCACAGCTACCGATGGAAAAAATATGACGTTGGCAATCACCGAGTCATGGTTTAATGACGGATGTGATTGGGAACTGAATGTCCAGGGGTACACAGTGTATAGGAAAGATAGGCGGGTAGGCAGAGGGGGTGGTGTGGCCCTGGTGGTTAGCAATGACATAAAATCAATAGAATGAAGAGACATAGGGTCGGAAGAAGTGGAATCTGTATGGGTGGAGCTAAGAAATGGCAAGAGTAAAAGGACAATAATAGCAGTGATATATAGGCCCCCTAACAGCAGCCGGGATGTGGACTATAAGTTACAGTTAGAAATAGAAAAAGTGTGTCAGAGAGACAACGTCGATAATTATGGGGGATTTTAACATGAAGGTGGATTGGGAAAGCCAAAAAGGCAGTGGATCTAAGGAGAGCGAGTTTGTGGAATGTCTACGGGATGGTTTTTTGGAGCAACTTGTTGGTGAGCCCACCAGGGGATTGGCTGTTTTGGATTGGGTGCTGTGTAATGAACCGGAGGTGATTAGGGAACTAAAGGTAAAGGAACCATTAGGAACTAGCGATCACAATGTGATTGAGTTCATTTTCAAATTTGAAAAGGAGAAGCCAATAGCAGGTGTATCAATATTTCAGTGGAACAAAGGAAATTACAGTGGCATGAGAGAGGAACTGGCCCAAATTGATTGGAAAAGTAAGCTAGTTGGAGGGACGGCAGAGCAGAAATGGATGGAATTTCTACAATAAGGAAAATGCAGGATAGATGTATTCCAAGAAAAAAGGTTGAATGGAAAAATGGCACAAATGTGGATGACGAGGGAGGTTAAGGCTAAAATAAAAGCAAAAGGGAGGGCATGCAAGGAAGCAAAAATTAGTGGGAAAACAGAAGACTGGGAAACTTTTAAAATCTTACAGAAAGAAACTAAGGAGGTCATTAGGGAAGAAAAGATGAATTATGGAAGGAAGTTGGCAAATAACATTCAGAAGGATACTAAGAGTTTTCTTATATATACGGAGAGTAAAAGAGACACGGGTTGATATAGAACCAATTGAAAACGGTGCGGGAGAGATTATAATGGATAACAAAGATGGCAGAGGAACTAAATGATTATTTTGCATTGGTCTTCACTATGGAGGACATCAGCAATATACCTGTAGTCAGGGGTCTCGGGATAGAACTGAGTTCAGTCAAGATTATGTTATGGACTCAGTGAAAGTCCCTTTAAGATAGAGAGTGTGTGTGTATGTGTGTGGGGCGTGCTTACGTCAATAGAAGATAAAGGACGTAATGACGTTGTTGAAGAAGTCAGAAGAAGAAGAAGAGAGAGAGAAGGGAGAGAGACACCAGCCTGCTTGTTTTCTCTATCGATGGATGAGAAACAATAACTGTGTTTGCCACTGAAATCCATGTATGGAAGTTGGAAGTAATCCGGTGGAGTTCACTTTGTTGCTGACCTGTAGAGGGAAACAGGTATTTGTATGTGGACGACCACGGTTCGGATGCTTTTCGGGGTGAGGAAGTCACTACCGAGTAAACACTGGAGTGTCGTTTGGGTTCCATCGTGGAACATTTGGATTTCGTATGTACTCTCTCTATGTTTTTCTACATCTACATCTTATCTTCAGACAACGGTGGTTGTTGAAGAAGCCCTTGCTCATGTTTCACCTTATGGCTTGCGGAACTGAACTTTAAGAACCATTCCGGAACTAGGAGTTTTGGACTTTGTCACACACACACACGACGAGTTTAGTTTTGGGGTTAACGTTCAAGGTTTAACATTTTTGAATTCTAACATACTAACATTTTTACTTTTATTTTACGTATTATCATAAGTAGTGATTAATAAAATAGTTTTTAACACTGAATCATGCTCAGTGTGTTTCTTTTGCTGCTGGTTCGTGACAATTACTAGAGAGAAGGTGCTCGGGAAGCTAAATGGACTAAAGACAAATAAGTCTCCTGGACTGGATGAAGTGCATCCCCGGGTTCTGAAGGAGGTGGCTTTAGAGATTGCAGAGGAATTGGTCATAATTTTCCAGGCATCAGTAGACTCCGACATGGTTCCGGAGGACTGGAAGGTTGCAAATGTAGTTCCGTTGTATAAGAAAGGTGGGAGGCAGCATAAAGGAAATTACAGACCTATTAGTCTGACATTGGTGGTGGGAAAGTCATTGGAATCGATCCTCAAGGATGAGGTTATAGAATACCTAGAGGTGCAAGGCAAGATAGGTCCAAGCCAGCATGGTTTCATGAAGGGAAGATCCTGCCTGACCAACCTATTGGAGTTTTTTGAGGAAATCTCAGGTAGGGTGGATAAGGGAGAGGTTGTGGATGTTGTGTATTTAGACTTTCAAAAGGCCTTCGAAAAGGTGCTGCACAAGATGCTGATTAATAAGATGAGAGGTCATGGAATTACAGGTAGGATATTAGAATGGGTGGAGCATTGGCTGGTTGGCAGAAAGCAAAGGGTGGGAATAAAGGGATCCTGTTCTGGTTGGCTGCCGGTTACCAGTGGTGTTCTGCAGGGGTTGGTGTTGGGGCTGCTTCTTTTTACATTGTACATCAGTGATTTGGATTATGGAGTAAATGGTTTTGTGACTAAGTTTGCAGACGACACCAAGATAGGTGGAGGAGTAGGGAGTATTGAAGAAACAGGAAGGTTGCAGAGAGACAGTTTAGGAGAATGGGCAAAGAAATGACAGATGAGATTCAATGTTAAGAAATGTGTGGTTGTGCACTTTGGAAGAAGAAATAAACAGGCAGATTATTATCTAGATGGGGTGAAAATTCAAAGTACAGAAGTGCAAAGGGACTTGGGGGTCCTCGCGTAGGATACCCTAAAGTTTAAGCACCAGGTTGGATCAGCAGTAAAAAAAAGTGAATGCGATGTTGGCATTCATTTCGAGAGGTATAATGTATAAAAGTAAGGAAGTGTTGATGAGGCTCTATGGGGCACTGGTGAGACCTCATTTGGAATACCATGCGCAGTTTTGGGCCCCTTATTTTAGGAAGGATGTACTGATGCTGGAGAGGGTTCAGAAAAGATTTACGAGGATGATTCCCGGAATGAAAGGGCTTACATACGATGAGAATTGTTGGCTCTTGGACTGTACTCACTGGAGTACAGAAGAATGAGAGGGGACCTCATAGAAACATTTCGAATGTTGAAAGGACTGGACAGAATAGAGGGTACCAGTTTAAAACAGAAATGAGGAGAAATTTCTTTAGCCAGAAGGTAGTGAATTTATGGAATTCTTTGCCACGTACAACTGTGGAAGCCCGATCATTGGGGGCATTTAAGGAGGAGATTCATAGGTATCTAATTAGTCAAGGTATCAAGGGATATGGGGATAAGGCCGGAAATTGGGGCTAGATAGGAATAGTTTTAGCTCATGGAGCAGACTCGATGGGCCGAATGGCATACTTCTGCTCCTTTGTCTTGTGACCTTGTGATCATCAGAACTTGAATATAACACGCTGCAGAGAACGTGATAGAGATGGATGGGAGCGAGGGAGAGGGTGAGGCCAGGGGGTAATCTGATCACTGGGCAGTCAGTTGGTTACAGCAAGTGTGAGGTGTTGCAAATATCAATGTCAATCTGGAGTCACGGAGAGAGCAAAACGGAGCCTAGATCACGGCAGCGACGGCCAGTGGCGACGCCGAAAGAGAGGGTGAGATTACTGAAGTTGGAGAATTTGATATTGAGTCCGGGAGGTTGCAACGTGCCCAGGTGGTCGATGAGGTGTTGTTCCTCAGGCCTCGCTGTAACGGGGCAGGCTGTGCAGGAACGGCGAAGGCTAGGGAGAAAGGTGCAGACAAAAGGAAATGTTCAGTAGGGGGAGGGGGAGGAGGGAGGATGAGGGTTGGGGGGAGAATGAGGGCAGACACGCAGGAAATACGTGTGAGGGTCCATCGATGAGGCAAATGGGAAGCCACACTGTCGGAAGAAGGAAGACATTTCTGAAGTTCCAGTCAGCCTCATCTCGACCTCCCCCACCCTGCCTTCTGTGAGGATGCCATCTCCTGTTCTCAATGTCTCCACCACATCTGCTCCCAGTCTGAGACCCAATATTCGACGGCTTATGAAATTTCCTTCTTCCCGAAACGTAGCTTCCCCTCATCCGTATTTGATGGAGCAATCACACACATCTCCATTTCCGCTCTCAGCCCCTCTCCCCCGATGGAACAGAGATGTGTTCACCGGTCCTCACCCTTCACCCCACTGCGTCCTCCATCATCCTCCACCATTCCCGCCAGTTTCAACAGATCCCACCACCAGTCACAGCTCCCACCTTGCCCTCTCATTCTGCTTTCCGTGACTCCCTGGCCTGTTGATCCCTCCCCACTGACCCCTGCAACTGTCGGAGGAGATGGCTCTGAGGGTGCAGTCAGGCAGAGTGATAGTGATAGGAGACTCGATAGTCAGGGGGATAGACAGAGTCTGCATCTGCAAAAGAGACGCCAGGATGGTGTGTTGCCTCCCAGCTGCCAGGGTCAAGGATGTCTCTGAGTGGCTGCAGAAAGTTCTTGAGGAGGAGGGTGAACAGCCAGAGGTTGTTGTGCATGAGGTAGAATGAGGTCCTGCAGAATGAGTATAGGGTATTAGCCAAGAAGTTTAGAAGCAAGACCTTGAGGGTAGAAATCTCCAGCTGTCACATATATATTGAAACACACAGTGAAATGCATCTTTTGCGTAGAGTGTTCTGGGGGCAGCCCGCAAGTGTCGCCACACTTCTGGTGTCAACAATAGCACGCCCACAACTTCCTAACCTGTATGTCTTTGGAACATGGGAGGAAACCGGAGTACCCAGAGGAAACCCATGCAGGCACAGGGAGAACATAAAACTCCTTACAGATAGCGGCCAGAATTGAACCTGGGTCGCTGGTGCTGTAATAGCATTATGCTAACTGCTACACTATCGTGCCTGCGCTACCTCAAAGAACTAGAGTAAGTTTGTCACATAGAACCTGCCCTTCCCAAATCCATGCTGTGTCTGCTTGATAGAACCATTTCTATCCAGATGTCTCACGATTTGTTCCTTAATGATATCTTCAAGCATTCTCCTGACTATAGACGTTAAGCTAACTGGCTAAAAGTTACCAGCCTTTTGCCTACATTCTTTTTTGAACAATGGCGCGACATTCACTGTCTTCCAATTTGCCAGGACCTGCCTAGAGTCCAAAGAATTGTGGGCATGCTATGTTGGCGCCAGAAGCGTGGCCACACTTGTGGGCTGCCCCCAGAACACATTACGCAAAGATGCATTTCACTGTGTCTTTCGATGTACATGTGACTAATAAAGATATCTTATCTTAAAAATTTATCACAATAATTGGCCGCGACTTAGCCAATATAGTCGCAATGGCCACTAATTTACACTCCTCCTCCCAACTGATCAGGCCCTCGGGAGGGTCTCGGTTCATAACTTCAGTTCTCCCTTCATGCAGACAACTTAGTCTCCATATACTGCTGGTGCCTGACAGTAAAGGCAAACCTATCCTCTGAATCCTGGGGTTATGGAATACTCCAGAATGTCTGACACTATAAAAATCCTTGTCTTGGTGTCCAGTTCCTGCAAAATCGTAGTTGGGTTCACCACGATCAGACGCATTCAAGGGGCGGTCTAATTCAGGGTGGTAGAATCAACCATCAGCCAATATGCCCCGTCCGGTTTCTTTACCGGCCAGACCGGGCTACTTGTGACCGATTGTGTAGGCCTGACTATTCCCAATTCCTCTAAGGACCGGATAACATTGATCACCGCATGAGCTGATTCTGGTCTTATGTCGTTTGATAAACAGATACTATTTATGGGGTTTGTGTATCTCTCCCGCTGTACACACTGGATCCATTGTCACCAGCCCACAACCCTGTTTATGTTTTGCCCATACATCACAAATATTTGCACATATCCATTCTGCTGCCATACTCATATCTCACTCACTGCCCACCATTGTTGCTGCGACACCTTGTGCTTGATTTGGCAAGCCCAGCCCGGCTCGTTCTGTCCCATCCCCCAGCGGATCGCATTCTCCCATGGGGATATAATAACTCCTAACTCAGTAAGCACATCCACACCCGGGGTGGTTCCCTGTGTTTGCACACACCCAAAATCGTGGGGGAACTAGTCTCCCCATTATTTCTACAAGTTGTGGTTCGCTTAATCTTGTTCTGTTCGATCCTCCTCCTACCCCCACAATCTCCAGTTCCCTGCATGTGGTGGGGAGGGCTAGGTTAGTTATCGATTCCACTCTCCCAGAGTCTATTAACATTTGATGCTGCTGGCCCCAAACAGCCCTGCTACATACATCCTCAGGGCTCTGGTTCCAACCCTGGGGGCCAGTGATCCCTGTCCTGTCTTGGTGCTGCCTTTCGAATTATTTCTAACTTCTTCTCGCTTACCTCTCCTACTTTCTGGTCCTCAGAGCGGTGGGTGGTTGCAGAGGGAACGACCTTTCTCCTGTCCTGATTCCAAGACACCCTTCCTTCCTCGCCTCCTCCCTTGCCCAACACTGGAACTTCCCGTGCCCCTTCTTCCCACAGTTTTCACAATATATGCCAAGGTTTCCCCGTCTATTCCCACATCACCGAGCTCGGTGTCCGGTGCCCCTGCACCCGAACACTTTCCTGCTCCAGGCTTTTCTCGAGGTTCCCCTGGGCTCCCCATCGCTGCTATGTTCACACTCACATCCTCTGGGATCTTCTGTTTTTCCTCTCATCTACTTCACTCTTCCAGCATCGGTATCTCCCACTGATAGTCCAAACCTCAATGATTTCAACTCAGTTTTGCTTTCTCCGGGGCACACACATTCATTTCCTGTAAATTGTGCACAGTGAACATTGATATTAGAGCCTTCCAAAATCCTGGATTTGCACACACAGGCAAACATGTGTTAGGTAGTCTGTCCAACATCATTTGCAACTCAACAGCGGACAAAGGTTTATGTACTTCTGTCTCTTCTGTGATCTTTCGGACCCTTGCACCATCGCCCTCTTGTTCCACCGTTCTCCTGACGCTGACCGGTGCCAAGGGGACCCACTCTAATTCCCGGCCATTTCCCTCACTGGGTCCCGGGTCACTGAGTCCTTCTTGGCTCGGATACAGACTTTCTGAATCTCTGACTCTCGGGGGTTGCAGGTTATGGCTCCCCTCCATTCATCCTCCTCATCTCCCAGGTTAGCAGGGCAGGGTAAAGGCAGACAGGATGATAGTGAGACGAGACTTACAAGTTAGGGGGGCAGACAGGAGATCCTGTGGCTGCAAAAGAGACTTCTGAGTGTGTTGCCTCCTGGGTGCCAGGGTCCAGGACATTTTAGAGGGGCCCAGAACATTCTCAAGGGGGAGGGGGAGCAGCCAGAAGTCGTTGTTGTGCACGTTGGCACAAATGATATGGGTAGAGAAAGGGATGAGGTCCTGTGGAGTGAAGATAGGGAGCTAGGGTAGTAGTGAAAGAGCAGGACCTCAGGGGTAGTAATCTCTGGATTACTCCCAGTGCCACACGCTGGTGAGGGTTAGAATAGCTCATGGCAGATTAATGTGTGGCTGAAAAATTTGTGTATGAGGCAGGGATTCAGATTTTTAGACCATTGGAATCTCTTTTGGGGCAGAGGTGACCTGAACAAGAGGGACAGGTTACACCTGAACTGGAGGACCACCAACATCCTGGTAGGCAGTGCTACTAGGGTTGAGTTTAAACTAGATTGGCTGGGGGGTGGGATCCCAAGCATCAGGGAGGCAAATGAGAGGCTGGAAAGTGATGCAGAACTCAGTGACAGCAAGTTGAATGGGCCTGACAGGCAGGAGAATGGCCAGGGGCGAGGAAAGCCCATTGGATTACATTGCATTTATTTCAATGTAAGAGCTCTGACAGGCAAGGCAGACGAACTCAGCATGGATAGCTCTGTGGGACTGGGATATTACAGCCATTACGGAAACAGGGCTAAGGGAGGGACAGGACTGGCAGCTGAATGTTCCAGGGTACAGGTGCTTTAGGTGGGAGAGAGGTGGAGAAAGAGGGGAGGGGGAGTTGCATTGTTGATGAAGGGGAATGTCACAGCAGCAGTCAGAGATGAAATTACTGAAGGACCATCCAGTGGGGCTTTATGGGTGGAGCTCAGAAATAAGAAGGGGATTGTACTATAGGCCCCCAAATAGTCAACAGGAATTAGAGGAACAATATGCAGGGAGAATTGTGCAGAGTTGTAAGAATAATGGGGTTGTCATAGTAGGGGATTTTAACTTCCCTAACATGGACTGGGACTGCCGTACTGTTAAGGGCTTAGATGGGGTGGAATTTGTTAAGTGCGTTCAGGAAACTTTCTTTGTGCAATATATAGAGGGCCGTACAAGGGAGAGGGCAAAGCTTGATCTGCTCTTGGGTAACAGGATGGGTCAAGTGACTGAGGTGTCAGTGGGGGAGCACTTTGGGACCAGTGACCATAATTCTATTAGTTTTAAACTAGTTATGGAAAGGGACAGATCTGGTTCACAGGTTCACGTTCTAAATTGGGGCAAATTGAATTCTGACAGTTGTAGACAGGAGCTTGCACAGATTGGAGGAGGTTATTTGTGGGCAAACGGACCACAGGCAAGTGGGAGGCTTTTAAAGGTGAGACAGTGAGAGCTCATGGTCCACATGTTCCTGTTAGTGAAGGGCAAGGCTGGCAGGAGTAGGGAACCCTGGATGATGAGGGATGTTGAGACCCTGGCCTGGTAAAAGGAGGCATGGGTCAGGTACAGGCAGCTGGGATCGTGAATCCCTGGAGGTGTACAGGGGATGCAGGAGAGTACTCAAGAAGGAAATCAGGAGGGCGAAAAGGGGGCATAAGATAACTTTGGCAGAGAAAATGGTAAGCACATGATGAAATAGGCCAAAGTCAGCATGGTTTCCTCACGGGGAGATCTTGCCTGACAATTCTGTTGGAATTCTTTGAGGAAGTAACAGGCAGGATAGACAAAGGAGAGTCAGTGGATTTTGTTTACTTGGATTTTCAGAAGGCCTTTGACAAGGTGCTGTACATGAGGCTGCGAAACAAGATAGGAGCCCATGGTATTACAGGAAAGGTACTAGCGTGGATAGAAGATTGGCTGACTGGCAGAGGGCAAAGAGTGGGAATAAAGTGGGCCTTTTCTGCTTGGCTGCCGGTGACTAGTGGTGTTCCGCAAGGGTCGGTGTTGGGTCCACTACTTTTCACGTTATATGTTATTGATCTGGATGACAGAATTGATGGCTTTGTGGCCAAGTTTGCAGACGATACAAAGATAGGTGGAGCAGCAGGTAGTGTTGAGGAAGCAGGGAGTCTGCAGAAGGACTTGGACAGGTTGGGAGAATGGGCAAAGTGGCAGATGGAACACAGCGTAGGGAAGTGTACGGTCATGCACTTTGGTAGAAGGAATAAAGGCGAAGACTATTTTCTAAACAGGGAGAGAATTCAGAAATCAGAGATGCAAAGGGACTTGGGAGTCCTAGCGCAGGATTCCCTAAAGGTTAACTTGCAGGTTGAGTCAGTAGTAAGGAAGGCAAATGCAATGTTAGCATTCATTTCGAGAGAACTGGAATATAAAAGCAAGAATGTAATGTTGAGGCTTTATGAGGCATTGGTCAGACCACATCTGGAGTATTCTGGACAGATTTGGGCCCTATATCTAAGGAAGGATGTGCTGGCATTGGAGAGGGTCCAGAAGGGGTTTACGAGAATGATGAATATTGAAAGGCCTGGATAGAGTGGATGTGGAGAGGATGTTTCCAGTAGTGGGAGAGTTTAGGACCACAGGGAACAGCCTCACAATAGAAGGATTTCCCTTTAGAACAGAGATGAGGTGGAATTTCTTTAGCCAGAGGGTGGTGTATCTGTGGAATTCATTGCCACAGACGGCTGTGGAGGCCAAGTCACTGAGTATATTTAAAGCGGAGGTTGATAGGTTCTTGATTAGTAAGGGCATCAAAGGTTACGGGGAGAAGGCAGGAGAATGGGCTTGAGAGGGAAAAATAAATCAGCCATGATTGAATGGCAGAGCAGACTCCATGGGCGGAATGGCCTAATTCTGCTCCTATGTCTTATGGTCTTAGATTAAGAAAAATCCAAAGAGATTTTATAAGTATATTAAGGGAAAAAGAGTAACTAGAGAGACAACAGGGGTTAAAGACCGAAGGGGCACCTTTGTGTGGAGCTGCAGGAGATGGGCGAGGTCCTTAATGAATATTTCTCCTTTGTTTTTACCTTGGAGAAAGACATGAAGACTGATGAACAGTAAATGGGGAGGTCTTGGGTACAGTCCACATTACAGTAGAGGAGGTGCTGGATGTCTTAAAAGGTATGAAGGTAGAGAAATCTCCAGGGCCTGACCAGGTATATCCACAATAACACTGTGGGAAGCCAGAGAAGAAATTGCGGGAGCCCTGACTGAGATATTTGCGTCATCGTTAGCCACATGGTAGGCTGCTCTAGAAGGTTAGCTCACGTGGAATCCAGGGAGAGCTGGCTAATTAGATACACAATTTCTACCATTGGCTTGATGGTAGAGAGCAGAAGGTGATGGTCGAGAGCAGAAGGTGATGGTCAACAAGACTACAGCACTCACCATTGGGTGTAATGTTCTGATCTGGATACAGAATGAGTTGTGGCACAGAAAGCACAGAGCGGGAATAAATTGATCCCTCTGAGGTTGGCGGTCTGTGACTGAAGGGGCTCAGAGCCTGGGACCCAGCTGTTCACAATATCTCAATGATTTCACTGAGAGGATGCGATATATTTGCTGATGACTCAAACTGAGTGGGACTGAGAGTGGGATTTTTTTTAATTCTTTCAAGACACGTGGGTTTCACAGGCTGAGACAGCATTTCATTGCTCATCTCTAATGGCCCTTGAGAAGGTGGTGGTGAGCTGCCGCCTTGAACTGAGGTGTGGGTATACACACAATGCTGTTCCAGGATTTTGAACCAGCGACGATGAAGGAACGGTGATATATGTCCAAGCCAGGATGGTGTGTGGCTTGTAGGGCAACTTCCTGGTGGTGGTGTTCCCCATGCTTTTGCTACCTTTGTCCTTCTAGCTGATTGAGGTTGTTGGTTTGGAAGGTGATGTCTGAGGAGCTTTGGTGAGTTGCTGCAGTGCATCCTGTACATGGCACCAACTGACGATACTGTGTGTCAGTGGTGGAGTGAGTGAATGGTTATGGATGAGCTGCCTATCAAGCGGGCTGCTATGTCCTGTGCAGTGCCAAGTTTGACTGTCACTGAAGCTGCACTCATCCAGGCATGCTAATTTGCTAGGGCATTTTGAGATAAAGGAGGAGGTAGTGTTGGGTCTCTGAAAGAACATTAAGGTGTATATGTCCCCGGGACCTGATGGGATATACCCCAGGTCATTGCGAGAGGCAAGAGATTAGATAGCGGGGGCCCTGACCATTATTTTCGTGTCTTCTGTAGCCACAGGCAAGGTCCCGGAGGACTGGCGAGTAGCTAATGTTGTTCCATTATTCAAGAAGGGAAACAGGGATAATCCTGGAAACTATAGGCCGGTGAGTCTCACGTCAGTGGTAGGGAAGCTGCTGGAGAGGATTCTTAGGGAAAGGATTTATGAGCATTTGGAAAACCATGGCCTAATTAGGGACAGTCAGCATGGCTTTGTGTGGGGCAAGTCATATCTTACGAACTTGATTGAGTTTTTCGAGGACGCAACGAAGGTGATCGATGAAGGTAGAGCTGTGGATGTTGTCTATGTGAATTTTGGTAAGGCTTTTGACAAGGTCCTTCACGGGAGACTCATCCAGAAAATTAAGATGCATGGGATCCATGGTGAATTGGCCATTTGGATTCAGAATTAGTTTGCCCGTAGAAGACAGGATAGTGACAATGCGACTTATTCTGGCTGGAGGTCTGTGACCAGTGGTGTTCCACAAGGATCTGTACTGGGTCTCTGCTGTTTGTGATGTCTCTAAATGACCTGCATGAAAACACGGATGGGTGGGTTAGTAAGTTTGCAGATGATATGAAGATTGGTGGTGTTGAGGATAGTGTAGAAAACTGGCAAAGGATACAGCAGAATATAGATCAGTTGCAGATATGGGCAGAGAAATGGCAGATGGAGTTTAATGTGGCCGAATGTGAAGTGTTGCACCCTGGGAGATCAAATGTAAAGAGACAGTACACTGTTAATGGTAAGACCCTCAACAGTTTTGATGAGCAGCGGGATCTTGGGGTCCAAGTTCATAGCTCCCTGCAAGAGGCTACACAGGTTGATAGGTCAGTAAATAAGGCATCGAGTTCAAGAGTCAGAAAGTTATGCTGCAGCATTATAGAACTCCAGTCAGGCTGCATCTGGAGTATTACATTCAGTTCTGGTTGCCCCATTACAGGAACGATGTCGAGGCTTTGAAGAGAGTGCAGAGGAGATTTACCAGCATGCTGCATGGATTGGAGAGCAGGTCTTATGAGGATAGGTTGAATGAGCTGGGGCTTTTGTCTTTGGAGAGGAGGACGATGAGAGGTGACTTGCTAGAGGTGTACAAGATGATGAAGCATAGATAATGTAACACTATTACAGTGCCAGCGACCCGGGTTCAATTCCGGCCGCTGTCTGTAAGGAGTTTGTATGTTCTCTCCATGTCTGCGTGGGTTTCCTCCAGGTGCTCTGGTTTCCCCCCATGTTCTAAAGATGTGCAGGTTAGGAAGTTGTGGGCATGCTACGTTGGCGCCGGAAGCGCGGCAACACTTGCAGGCTGCCCCCAGAACACACTACACAAAAGATGCATTTCACTGTGTTCCGATGTACATGTGACTGATGTGCTATTTCCCTGCTGTGTGACTGTGACCCTCTGTCCCCCTCACTGCCCCCTCCCTCCCCCTCTCCCCCTCCCCCTCACTCCCCACCCACCCTCCCCCTCTCTCTCCGCCATCCCCTCCCTCCCTCTCCCCACCGTCACTCTACCCCACCCCTCCCACCTCTCCCACACCTCCCTCCCCAATACCCCCTCCCCCTTCGCCCCCATCCTCTCTACCCCTCCCCACCTCTCTCTCTCCCCCTCACCCCGACCTCTAACTCCCCACTCTTCCACCCTCCCCCTCTCCCCCCTCCACACCACCCCTCCCATCTCCCCCTTCCCTCCCATCTCCCCCATCCCCCTCCCCGCCTCTCCCACCTCCCATCTTCTCCCATTCCCCCCTCTCCCTCCTCTCCCCCCTCCCATCTCCCCCCTCCCCCTCCTCTCCCCCCTCCCATTTCCCCCTCTCCCCGTCCCCCTCCTCTCTCCCCCTCCCATCTCCCCTCCCCCTCCTCTCCCCCTCACATCTCCCCCTCCCCCTCCTCTCATCTCCCCCTCCTCTCCCCCCTCCCATCTCCCCCTCCTCTCCCCCCCATCTCCCCCTCCCATCTCCCCCTCCCCTCCTCTCCACCCTCCCATCTCCCCCTCCCCCTCCTCTCCACCCTCCCATCTCCCCCTCCCCCTCCTCTCCCCCTCCTCTCCCCCCTCCCCCTCCTCTCCCCCCTCCCATCTCCCCCTCCTCTCCACCCTCCCATTTCCCCCTCCCCCTCCTCCCATCTCCCCCTCCCCCTCCTCTCCCCCTCCCATCTCCCCCTCCCCCTCCTCTTCCCCCTCCCCCTCCTCTCCCCCCTACCATCTCCCCTCCTCTCCCCCTCCCATCTCCCCCTCCTCTCCCCCTCCCATCTCCCCCTCCTCTCCCCCCCCATCTCCCCCCTCCCCCTCCCATCTCCCCCCTCCCCCTCCTCTCCCCCCTCCCATCTCCCCCTCCTCTCCCCCCTCCCATCTCCCCCTCCTCTCCCCCCTCCCATCTCCCCCTCCCCTCCCCCCTCCCATCCCCCCCCTCCCCCCCCTCCCATCTCCCCCCTCCCCCCCTCCCATCTCCCCCCTCCCCCTCCTCCCATCTCCCCCCTCCCCCTCCTCCCATCTCCCCCTTTCCCCCCCCATCTCCCCCTCCCCCTCCTCTCCCCCCTCCCATCTCCCCCTCCCCATCCCCCCACCTCCCATCTCTCGCCCCTCCCCCCCACCTCCCCCTCCTGCCCCCCCACCTCCCCTCCTCTCCCCATCTCCCCCTCCCCTCCCCCAGCTCCCCCTCCCCTCCCGCCTCCCCCTCCTCCTCACTCCTCTCCTCCCCCCCCACTCCTCTCCTCCCCCTCACTCCTCCCCTCCCATCCCCCACTCTCCCCCCTCCCCTCCTCTCCTCCCCTACCCTCTCCCTCTCCCCTCCCTTCTCGCCTCACCCTCCCCCTCCCCCTCCCCCCAACTCCTCCTCTCCTCCCTCCTCCCCCCCCCCACTCTGCCTCTGCCCCTGCCCCTGCCCCTTCCCCTCTCCCCGGGCCTCCCTCACTGCCGCCGCCCCTCACTCCCTCTGCCCGGACCGTGTCCGTTCTCTCACCGCTCCGAGCTCCAGCATCGCGCCCACCGCTGGAGCGGCCCCGGGCTGCGGACCCGGTCCCCGTGACGTCACGCACTGGAACCCCGCCTCCCGTCCCGATCAGGGGCGCGCAGGCGCAGATCGTCAGCGCTGCCTCCGGGAGGGGGGATGGTGAGGAGGAGGAGAGGGAGGGAGAGAGAAGGGAGTAGAGGGAGGAGGGGGAGGGGGGTACGGAGAGCAGGGTTAGGGGAGGGAGAGGGAGGGGGAGGGAGAGAGGGAAGGGGGGGAGGGAGTGAGGGGGGAGGGAGGGAGTGAGGGGGGAGGGAGGGAGTGAGGGGGGAGGGAGTGAGGGAGGGGGGAGGGAGTGAGGGAGGGGGGAGGGAGTGAGGGAGGGGGAGGGAGTGAGGGAGGGAAGGGGAGGGAGGGAGGGAAGGGGAGGGAGGGAAGGGGAGGGAGGGAGTGAGGGAAGGGGAGGGAGTGAGGGAGAGAGAGGGGGTACGGAGAGCAGGGTTAGGGGAGGGCGGGAGGGATATGGACGGTAGGGGTGGGGGGAAGGAGGGATACGGAAGGGAGAAGACAGAGGGTGAAGGAATGGGAGGGGGCAATTATTGATTGTCATTCGGCCCATCCTGCCCCTGCACCCCAGGTACCCCTGACATTACCCGCGCACTTGCTCCGTACTTCACCTGCTGACCCAGGTGCGGCTCCAGACACGGTACAACACTGATAGTCTCTGCCTCCCTCTGGGCGAAACCCTCTCATCCATTCCCCTGAACCTGTGGCCTCTCTTCCGCCACCACTGGGAAGTTCCTTACCCCCTTGTCTACCCCTCAATCCTGTGCACCTCACCAGGTCCTCCCTCAGACTCCTCCGCTCCTGGGAAAACAGCCGAAGCCTCCCCAGTCCCTCCTCGTAACTCAAACTCTCCATCCCAGGCAATGTCCTGGTGAATCTCCTCTGCACTGTTCCCAGTGCAGTATCATCCTTCTATAGTGTGGTGAACTGACCTGCACACTTGTGCTCCAGCTGTGTTCTAACTAATATTTTGTAGTTGTACCATAAACTTCCTAATCTTATGTTCCGTATCCTGGCTAATGTGCAACCCATGTCCCTTCTTTACAAACTTTCCTATCTGTGCTGCTGCCTTCTGGGCGTGTAGACCTTGTTTCTCAATCCTCCCTTCGGCTCAACCAGTCATTGTGTACGTCCTCACTGTATTTGCTCTCATTCAGCGCATCACGTCGTACTTGTGTCTCCGCTTCCCTCTCTTCACCGTGACACCACATCACAGGTTTATTCAAGCACTGCCAGCTCCTCTTTGTTAGAGTCAGAGAGTTATACAGCACGGAAACAGGCCCTTTGACCCAACTCTCCCATGCCGACCATGCTGCTCGTCCCATCTGCCTGGGTTTGGCCCATATCCCTCTAAACCCCTCCTATCCATGCACTTATCCAAATATCTTTTCAATGTTGCTATTGTACCTGCCTCAACCACTTTCTCTGGCAGCTCTTTGCATAAATGCACCAAGCTCTGTGTGAAGAAGTTGCCCCCAATCTCCCTTTTAAATCTAAACAAAGCCCCTGCTTTGTTTCTTAACTTGCAGAACCTGAGAAAGAGGGCGAATCATCGAACAGCCAGCTGATTAGAAATCAGAGAGGAGTTTAAGAGAAAAAACCTGGAGCTAGATTTGTTTTATAATGAAAATAAGCAATGACCCCTCACTCTCTCCTTCCATCCTGCCAAACTCACCGTTACTCTGTCCACCCAGTGTCCTCTGACACACACCCCCCCTGCTCTTCCCTTGCTCTCTAAACCCAACTCCCACTCACCCGTCATACTCCTTCTGCTCCTCTTCTCAGCTCTCCCTTCCTACACCTTTCGCTCCATCTCCCCCACCCCCCCCTCTCCATCCCATGCCCCCCCCCTCTCCATCCCATGCCCCCCCCCCCCACAGCATGACTGCCTCCTGTCCTTAATACATATGTGATTTTGGTGTTGGGGAGGGAGTTCCTGGATCTAGATCCAGCGCGAGTGAAGGAACGGTGACACGTTTCCCAGTTAGGGTGGTCTGCAGTTTGAAGAACCTGCACGTTGCAGCGTTTCCTTGGAGATAGAGATGGCGATGTTGGGAGGTGTTGCTAGGGTAGACGAGATAAGTAAGAGTCATAGAGTTGTACAACATAGAACCAGGCCCTTCAGCTCACCGTGTACATGCTGGCCATCATGCGTATCTGTACCCATGTCACTTGCCTGCATTAACTCCATGTCCCTCTATGCCTTGTTCATTCAAGTACCTGTCCAGGTGCTGTTACTGTTACTGCCTCCAGGAACCAACTCTGGCAGCTCATTTCCAGATACCAGATACACTTTGTGTGCAAAGCGTACCCCACAGACCCCCTTTAAACCTCCTCCCTCTCACCTTAAACCCATACCCTTTAATTTTAGACTCTCCTAGATGGGAAGCAGACTTTGGCTATTTGCCTTATCAATGCCTCCCATCACTTTGTATACCTCTATCATGTCATCTCTCAGCCTCCTACACAAAAGATGTATTTCACTGTGTGTTTCGATGTACATGTGACTAATAAAGATCTTATCTTATCTTATCAATAGCTATATTCCTGTGTGGTTCGATGAACATGTGACTAATAAAGATATCTTATCTTATCTAGAAGGTATGACTCCAACTAGCCTATTATAACCAACAACAATGACTGAATTATATGCATAAGAGGATTTAGAGTTGGTTTGTGTATTCAAGGACCACTGATATTTTGGCCTGTCAATAACTCTGGGCCTGAGGCTGGTAGTGGTGGAGATTTGCGGGCTGAGAAGAGTCAGGTGGCCCTTGATCCCTTCTCATCACCCTGGGTAACAAAGTGTGTTCCTCTCAGCTTTTGGTTAATTGAGAAACCGGGGTGCTGATACACAGGAATGCTGATGGGTCTGTGTGATCGCGGGAACGTCACTGGAAGAAAAACAATGGCGAAGATAAACGAAGATTTGGATTTCTTTATTAAAAGTCCAGGTGCATAGTGGAAGTTCCTGATCACCATCAATTTCACTGAAACACATTGCTTCCTTTGAACATTATAAATTATATAATTTACCCAGAAGAACAAAATACGTACAATAGATTGTTGAACAAAATACTGATCCAAACCTACAGTAAAGATTTTGAAAACAACACAGAAATAGCTCCAAAATACTTTTGAGGTTCTGGGTCCCTAAATCAAATATTCTTGATCTCGTTGATACTTTTGATCCACTCGAGGCTTTTGGTATAATGAACCAGTTCTCCTCTTGGACATCGGAGTAGATTGTGCTGAGAATTTTAGACTACCAGTTGTCTGTACAATGGAGGAGATACTGATATGTGGAGGTATTTGCGAAAGACCATGATGAACTGACTGTGGTGGTGGGTGAAATGATCTACTCCTGTCTCCATATGACTGGAGAATGAAGGCTGTGAATAAATTGTGAATGCATTCATCTGCTTTTTCACTACTGCACTTGGGCATGTGGTCTAATGTTATCTGAATGGAATGTAGCCATTGCCTTGCTTCAATCCTGCTCAGATCATATCATTTTGAATTGTCTTCCAAGCTGAGTATAAACATTCTTGCATAGGTTATGGTCCATGATAGGAATCTCAATCTAAACAAGAAAGCCAAGGTCAGTTTGTGTTAAATGTTGAATGCAGCTGTAGCATTAATCATACCTATTCACTGCTAAGACTATTCTGCCCTCTGTTCTTGAGAACAATCTCAGAATAATTTCTAAGGTGCTCCCTTTGTCAAAACATTAAACAGCTGCATGGTGGGCTGGTCCACAAGGTTAAGGCAAGTTGGTTAATTGGATCAAAAATTGGCTTAATGATCAGGTGCAGAGAGTCATGGCAGAGGGTTGTTTTTTGATTGGAAGTCTGTGACCAGTCTGACTCACCTGCACCCGCACCCAACCTGGGCTCGGTCCTGCCCCAGACATCTGGCCAAGCTATAAGTATTAGTCAACACCTTACTCGCTCTGTTGTCAGACACAAATACCCTCTTATCCGTCTGCATCACGTCCTGGGCATTATTCATTGTTGTTCAGTAGCTTGCAGTAAACAGATCAGCTGCCATCTCAGTGGCTGTATCGGCTTTGAATTATAGAAAGGTAGAACGTTTATGGCACTGTCATTTGGAGTTGCCCAGTCTAATTCCACCACCAGCACCCTCCTCCCACACGGGGACCTGCGGGTCACAGCCCTTCAAATGTTCATCCAAGTTCTGTTTCAGTATGATAAGGGTTTTCAGGCAGTGAATTCTCACCCATCTCCTCTGAGAGTCTCCTCTCAGCCTCGTCCAGTCCAAACAATTCTCCGCTGTCCCCACCTTTCGTCATAGCTGCATCGTTCAGTCAGACAGCAAGGAAACCATGCCGACCAAGATGCTGCTTCCCAGCTTGTCCCATTTGCCAGTGTTTGGCCCATAACCTTATAAATCTTTCCGATCCATGTACATGTTCCAGTGCATTTTAAAAGTTGTTATTCTACCCGCCTCAACCACGTCCTCTGGCAGCTTGTTCCACATGGATCGCACCCTCTGCATAAAAAATGTTGCCCCTCAGGTTCCTGTTAAATCTTTCCCCCTCAACTTAAATTGAAGCCCTCTGGTTCTTGACTCCCCAACCCTGGGAAAAAGACTGAGTGCATTTCACTCTCTGGATGCTGCTACGATTTTGTACAACTCCAGGAGATCACCTCTCAGTCTCCTACGTTCCAAGGAAAAAAGTCTTAGCCTGTCCAACCTCTCCCTGTCTCTCAGTATCTGGTCCTTGTAAACCTTTACTGCACCCTTTCCAGTTTATCTCATCTTTCCTGTGGCAGGCTGACTGAAAGTGAACACAATCCTCCAAGTGCGGCCGAACCAGCGTCTGGTACAACCGCACCATGCAAATGATCCTGGAAAATGGCACCGTAGTGTTGCGGTTCGCGTAACGGTATCTCAGTGCCAGCGACCCGGATTCAATTCCGGCCGCTGTCTGTAAGGAGTCTGTACGTTCTCCCCGTGATGTTCCATCTGCACACTTGGAGTGCTGTGGTCTCCCAGTTGTGGGAAAAAGGTAATTAAGCTGGAAATGGCACATGAAGGATTCACAAGGATGTTATCCGAATTGGAGGCCTTCAATTGTAGGGCGAGACTGGACATGCTGGGACATGTTATCCCTCGAGTACAGGAGGATGAGGGGTGACCATGAGGAAGTGAAGGGTTAAGAATTGCAACCATACCAATAACTGGCAAACAAAACATAACTAGCAAGCTGCTGACCCACTAGTTAGGTTGGAATGTTAAGTATTTTTAACTGCCTTTGTTTCGGGTAACGAACCATTCCAATGTGTCAGACGGTGGCGATACTGAGTGTAATTAACATCGAGGTGAAGACTTGGTCTGAACAATGAAGGGTGATACCTGCCTTTGAAAGCCTTGATTATAACTCAATTATACTAAGACAAAAGGTGTGATACCTGTCTCGGGATCTCTCTAGCTTGACCGAAACTCGCGGCACCGTTTGCATGGGATGTGCGTGACAATTCCTGAATAAATGTCTGTCTGCCCTTTGTTCAGGGAGAACTCGGGAAGCGACTCTTAGTGACTGCTGAAGAGAATTCTCCTAGCGGTGCACTGCTAATAAAGGTATTTGTTCGAATCGACCTTGTGGCACTGTTATTTACAGCGGACGGAAAGCGAAAATTGATTTCGGGACGACAACCATACAGAGAATTATAAAATCACGAGGGACGTAAATAAGCTCACAGCATTTTATCGAGCGCAAGGGAGCCTAAAACTAGAAAACATAGGCTTAAGGTGAAAGGGGAAGACTTAGAGGGGACCTTGTCACACATACGGACATGGGTAAATGGAAGGAGTTGCCAGCCTGAAGCTGTAGATACGGGTACGACTACAATGCATAAGAAGATACTTACACAGGTACATGGGTAGGGATGGGTTAGAGGGATATGGGCCAAACTCGGAGAAATAGGACCAGCTCGGATACCCACCCTTCTCGGACGAGATGTACTGAAAGGCCTGTTTCCGCGCTGTAAAACCAAATCCTGCCGGGCGCTTTGGAATAATAAGTTCAATAATAACTGCGCGGTGCCTTTTAAGTTTCCGGAACGCTCCCTGGAGCCAGAACTACCTTGAATGGTTGATTGAAACCAGACCCATCCCCGAGGGTCCCGCGGGAATGCGCGATGCTGTGGGCGGCGGACCCTGGGCCTGCGGCTGATTGGGACATTCATTGAGTGCGTGTTAAACAGCGCTGGTAGGAAGAGGGCGAGTCGGCTCCACAGCCTCACTCACTGGGAGGTTTGGTTTGTTGTGTTGGGCTGGGCGGGCTGCGGGCTTGGTCTTTGTTGCGATCTGTTCAGCGCAGCGGCCCTCTCGCCTTCTCCCCGCCGATAAATGCTGGCTGTCTCCGCAAAGCCTCGGGCTTTGCGGGAATTTCGGGCAGCGAGTGTGTGCTGAGAGGCTGCTGCTTTGATGAGGGGAGTGCGGATGTGTCGCCGTGTTTCTATTCACTGGATAGGTGTATTCCCGGCTCGCCTGTGTTCCGGGGATTGACCGGCTGCCCGCAATCTGGCAGCACCAAGGATTTCCCGGGAGGGTATCCACTCCCACCCTGTTGGGATTTCTAACCCCCTCCCTAGGGGTAGTTTGGTGGTCCTGGAGCCCCTCCCATCGGCAGACGATGACCATGGTAACCGTCCCCTTCACTGAGGGACGGAATTTGGAGCTTGTACGGTGCAGTACCGGATCTTTTCTGCTGTCTGCATTCCAAGGTGTGGAGGGTGGAAGGGCGGTGCCGGGGGCCCCAGGGTCCGGCTACTGCCGCCCATTCGGCTCCGATGTCTCCCTATTGATGTGATCGGGACACCTCGGTCATAACCCGTGTTTCCTTGGGAGGGCTGGGAGAAGCTGGAAACCGTAATATGGGCCGGGTTTGTGTCCCTCCGGTCAGGGGACCCTGCCTCTTCCCCCCCCCCTCCCCCGTGCAGCCACTCACCGCCTTCCATTGCCCCTCCCCCAGCGTGAACCAAGGACGGGAGGGTCCTGGTCGCTATCTCCAGGGATCTGACGCTGCCTCCTGTATACCTGAGCACGGTACATGTGAAGGATGGGTCGGGAGCTGAGTGCCGTCCCATCGCCGTCTCTGCAGACACGGTGCTCTTCCAGTTCGCGCTGACCGAGTGTGGCACCGCTCAGCGGGTAGGTATTGGGCCGGGAGCCATGACTGGCGCTCAGCCGGGTGCTGATAGTCTGCTGTCTCCTGTAGATAGACGGAGGGAAGGTGGTGTATGAAACGGACGTGTTGGGGCAGTTTCAGATCTTGGATGGCGCTTGGGGCTCCGTGAGCCGGGACAGTCCCTTCAGGTGAGTGTGGGAGCACCTTGAGCGGTGAGCGGAGGTGAGGCGCTGCATTGTGCAGCCGTGTCCGTTCTCTTGCAGGCTCCATGTGCAGTGCAGTTACAAGGGAAACCAGGAGTCCGAGCTACAGGTGACGCCCCGTGTTTACACCCTGTCTCCGCCACTGCCTGCCACTGAGGTCGGCCTCCTGGTTCTGGAGCTGAGAATAGCGAGAGGTAGTGAGTGCTCGCTGATGCCTAGTGTCCAACTGAGGGCTCCCTGCAAATAGTGGCGGTGCTTCAGCCTTCACTGCAGATGGCGGCTACCGAAGGTGGTACGCGGCCGGTGACTATCCCATCGTGAGTGTGCTGCGGGGCCCCGTGTTCGTGGAGGTTCGTGTCCTGAACCGCAACGACCCGTCCTTTGTGCTGGTTCTCAATGAGTGCTAGGCGACCCCCGGGGCCTGAGCCCTATTCGGGGTTCCGCTGGGATCTCCTAGTGGACAGGTGAGGGCCGGGGATCGAGGTGGGGGGATGTGAGGGAGGGAGTCGCTGTGAAGCTCCCACCGGTGCCTTTCCCCAATGACCCCCATCTACCCCCCCCCCCCCCCCACCTTCCTCTGTTCCAGGTGCCCGTTTGCTGGCGACAACTACAAAACCCGCCTGGTCCCGGTGGGCGCCGCTTCCCAACGCACCACAAGCGGTTTGTAGTCAGCACTTTCGCTTTCTGGGACCGGGTGTCGGCCCGGGCTCTGAGCGGGGAGGTGAGTTTCCTGCAGTGTTTCTCTGGTGCTCACTGGTCTGAGCTGCTTCCCCGGGTGTGGGTGAGGGCCGGTCGGCCCCTGTTCCCCACTGAGCGGAGAAGCATTGATCTCCTGCCTGGGGCCGAGGCACTGACCATCCCGTTGTCTCCCTTCCAGGTTTACTTCCACTGCAGAGCTGAGGTTTGCTCTCCCTCCGCCCGAGACAACTGCACGGCTCCCTGCAGCCCCAGTAAGTACCTGTTTCCCCCCTGCACTCCGCCCCCCCCACTCCCGCCCTGAGATTTCCCGGGTGGGAGTCGCTATTTGCCCCTGACTGTGGTGAAGGCCGCAGTTCACCCGGCGACGGTGCCCCCACGGTTCTGTTGTTTCGAGTTGCAGGGACTCGACCCCACGACGTGTGAATAGCGATATTTCCAACTCGGGACACCGTTGGACAAAGTGAATGTTGCTGGTGGCGGTGCCCTGCACCTGCTCCCGCTGTCTTTTAGTTCTGGACTCCTGGTCTAAGGACTGTGAACATCTAACACTGCCCTTCATGATTCTGTAGACATCTGAGGTCACCCGTCGTCCTCGTGGGCTCCAGTGTCACATGTCCCAAGCTCTCCTGATAACCCAAACCCTTATCGCCGTGAATCCTATCCTGCTCCCGTTCCGGTGACATCGCGACCATTGCATCCCACAGCTGGGCGACCAGAACTGTCCACACTCCTAGCGTGGTCTCCACGACGCCTAGTACAGTTGTGCCATGTAGTCCCAACTCCCGTACTCGTTGCCCGGACTAATTTGAGGCAAGAGCCGTCTTCGCCCTGTTTTGGTGTCGCCACTTTAATGGTGCGTTGAGGGAGGGAGATCCCGGTGAACCACGATGTGAATAAAGACTCGTGGGGTATCTGCACCAGCCTTGTCCAGCGTTAAACGGGTCTTTCCCACCTCCCACCCCCCCCCCCCCCCCCCCCCCCCCCGGAGAAAAAACTGATCTCACCAACACAGGCTAATTCCGCATCACCATTGACTTGTTTCCCTCCCTAGAGAAACGAAGAAGCGTCCAGGAGCGGGTTGGGACCTTAGTGGCGGCTGTTGGGCCCATCATTCTCCTGGAAGATGAGGAGCGCTTGTCCGCTGGACTCCAGCGGAGGACGGAGGCAACTGGCGAGTGTGGGAGTACCTGGAGCCGCTGTAACCCTGTCCTGTCCCCCACAGGTGCTGCTGCTGTTTCCCTGTCCCGTGTCCTTCCTGGAGTGGCGGCCGGGGCAGCGCTGCTCTCCGTGGTCCTGCTGGTCGGCGCTGTGGCTTTGTGGAAACAGGAGGCGGGTATCCGTGCGGCCTCCGAGGGCAGCTCCCTGGAACGGTAGGTGTGTGCTGGAGAATAAACTGCTGTTGTGGCTGAGATCCGCTCTCCGGTGGCTCTTTATTCCCCTGGGGTTTGTTCTCCTTTCCAGTGGGTAGTTGGGTTGGTGGGGTTTGGAATTGGCTGCGTCTAACTGGTCACCGCTCTTATTTCCCCATTGGGAATGTCGAACTAGAAAGGGTGGGGGTAAATCATGTTGGAGTTGGTCACTGGGAAATACCTGGAAGAATAGGATTGTCAGTGGGCCGAATAGCCTCCCATGTCAGTAAATGTTCGTGCCTGACCCCTCAAGTCTGTGCAGGACAGGGTTTACTTCTGAGTGAGGAACAGTTTGCAGATGGACGGGGGCAGTGACTTCAGTGAAGACGTTTCAAGTTGTGTGGAGTGATGCAGAACTCCACAGAGGAAACATGTTCCCCGTCCACCCACGGGGGGAGGTGAAGAAGCTGGCTCCGCTTGTGTCCCCTGCAACAGGAGGTTTACATGTGGGGAACAAAACCGTGATATCGGTGTCCACAGTGAGCGACGTTAACTGGGCCAGTCACGATCTCGCAGCTCTCCTGCATTCGCCAGTTTGTAGTCAGTGCCTACCGGCACAGTTAGTGGGATGGGTACTGTACTGATCTGGGAAATGGCCTCAGGTAGTGGGAACGGTGGCAATGGGAAGAGACCGGAATCCTTGCCCTATCTCTACCAGCTCTTTAGGGCCCTCATTCCATGTACCCATACCCCTCTTCCTTTAGGTAAGAAACCCATCGGTCAGATCTTCGATATTTCCCTGTCGCCTTGAACCTCTACCTATTAGTTTTAGACACCTCTACACGGGGGTAAAACACTGGCTATCTACAGTATTGATGTCCCTCATAATTAAGAATCCTCAAATTTGATTCTGAACCTTTCTCACTCCAGTGCAACCCTTGCCCTCCATTCCAGAAAACATCCTTGAGTCCTTTCTCCAGCTTTAAACGCTGCCACGTTCCTTTCATAGTGTAGTGAGCAGACGGTATCCTAAGTGGACCCACAGCTGCAACATGTTCCAATGATGCACTCTGTACAGCGCCTGCCTCTGGGCAGTGTTCAGTTCAACACAACATGAGGAATAGAGCAGCTGTGGGAACTCAAGCCTGCTCGCCCATTCAGTGAGATCATGACTGATCTGGCTGTGGATGTAGATGCACCCACCTGCCTTTCCCCAAACCCTTAATTCCCCAACTATGCAACAATATAAGGTAACCTCTGCCGATTCCTTGGGCAGAGAATTCCACAGATTCACTACTGTCTTGGGGTGGGGGGGTGGAAGCAGTTTCTCCTCACTTCCATCCTAAATTTATTCCCCCAAATCTTGATGCTATGTCTTCTAGTTCTAGTCTCACCTACCAGTGGAAACAACCTTCCTGCCTCTATCTTACCTACCCCTTTCATAATTTTATATTTACACATTCCACTCATTCTTCCAAATTCCAGCAAGTATGGTTGCAGGTGACTCAATCTCTCCTGAAGGCTAAACCCTCTTCTCTGTAAATACCTGGTGAACATCCTCTGCACCACCTCCAAAACCTTCAAGTAAGGAGACCAGAACTGCACGCAGTGCTCCAGGTGCAGCCTCACCAGTACCCTGTACAGTTGCAGCATAACCTCCCTGATCTTAAATTCAATCTCTCCAGCAATGAAGGCCAACATTCCATTTGCCACCTTGATAACCTGTTGCACCTGCAAACCAACCTTTTGCAATACAAGCACTCCCAAGTCCCTCTGCACAACAGCATGCTGCAGTCTTTCACCATTTAAATAATAATCTGATCTTCTATCTTTCCTTCGGAAGTGGATGGCCTCACATTTAGCAATGTTGTATGCCATCTGCCAGACCCTTGCCCACTCACTTGACCTATCTATATCTCTCTGCAGACTCTCTCTATCCTCTGCTTAATTTGCACTTCAGTGCTATGAACTTGCACCCTAATGTCTCCCTTGTCAATGCTTCCAGGTCCCAGCTGTTTACTGTATTTGCCTCATCAGTAGTAGATGACCCAAAATGCACTGTCACACTACTTTGCCCAACTTTCCAGCTTGGCTTTGTCCCTCTGTATCCTTGGACAAACATTGGCTGCTCACAACTCCACCAATTTTCATGGCACTTACATATCAGACCACAGATTCTCCTCCACATTTAACAGATGACAAACAACAAAGGTTCCAGCACCGATTTCTGTGGGACACCACTTACTGCAGACATCCTGTCAGAACTACCACCCGTCTCCCATCAGCAACACTATTTTGAATCCACTTTCCACAAGATAACATGGATCTGATGTGCACTTTGTGTACCAGCCTCCCATTTAGGACCTTGTCAAAACCCTTCCTGAAGTCCCTGTATGCACTATGTGTTGTCTTGATGAATTTTCTTCGTATCCTCAAAAACAAAGCTCAATTAGATTTGAGGCCAGATTTCCCCAGCACAAACTTGTGCTGAATCCACTAATGTTCCCACCTTTCCGACTGATCACATCCAGAAAAATTATTTCCAATACTTTTCCTACAATGGACGCAAGTGTCACTGGTCTGTAGATTCCTGTCTTCTCCAAACCACCCTTCCATAATGTGGGAACAACATTCCGGTACCTCAACAGTGGCTAAGGAGTTTACAGAATCACTGTCGGAGCCCCAGCAATCTCCTCTCTTGCTTCCCATTTACAGCCCTGGGGATGTGTCCACTTTAATGAGTTAATATCTCCAACACTTCCTGGTAATTCAAGTTCTGCTGGAATTCCCACTGTTCAAAGTTGGGACAATCCTGTTTTACTGTCAGTGGAGTCTCTGTTCCCTGGGATCATTCCAGTAAATCTCTTCTTCAGTGAGGCCCTCGCACCGTTCCCTAATGTGCAGCCCAGAGCTGGATCACCCTCATGGCTTCCTAGTTTCCTTGGCCTGGTTCCCAGGTGTAACTGCTCTCACTTGGTCAGAATCAGAAAACTGCAGGTCCTGGCAGTGAGAAAATGGAAAGAGAAAATGCTGGAAAGGGCAACATCTGTGGAAGAGACATAACCTCTTGTTCTGTAAACTCCTTAGCCACTGTTGAGGTACCAGAATGTTGTTCCCACATTATGGAAGGGTGGTTTGGAGAAGACGGGAATCTCCAGGCCAGTGACTCCACCAGCGGGACGGAGGTAAAGGAGGTGCCTGCAACTGGCGAGTGCGCGAGTACCTGGAGCTGCTGTAACCCTGTCCTGTCCCCACAGGTGCTGCTGCTGTTTCCCTGTCCCGTGTCCTTCCTGGAGTGGCGGCCGGGGCAGCGCTGCTCTCCGTGGTCCTGCTGGTCGGCGCTGTGGCTTTGTGCAAACAGGAGGCGGGTGTCAGGGCGGCCTCTGCGGGCAGCTCCCTGGAACTGTAGGCATCTGTTGGAGAATAAACTGCTGTTGTGGTTGAGATCTGCTCTCTGGTGGCTCTGTATTCATTCACCTTGGGTTTGCTTTCATTTCCAGCAGGTGGTTGGGTTTCTGGGTTTGGAATATTGATGGTTTCAATGGTCGTTAACAAGTTGACCACTTGTGTGGCAGGAACACAGATGTAGTTTAGAGGTAGATGCAAACAATCATCCACATCTAACCATAGTCCATGTGTAATAGCGGGTAAATGGTTTAATACCTTTGAATTGTAGAAAAAAGAAACCAGTGGCAGAACTCGGTGCCTTGAGAAGCATTTGTGGAGCAGGAGGGATAGCTGACCTTTCAGGTCCAAACCCTTCATTAGAACTTGTCCAAATGCACAAGGAAGGAGGTCTTGTAATTCCATTGGGCCTTGATCTCTCCTGGAGCATTGTGTAGACTCCCATCCCCTTACCCCAAATTGATGTTCCCTTCAAGGGGAAGTAAAAGGCTCACGAGACAGGTTTCAGGATATGAACTTTGGTGTATAAAGTGAGTAGACTTGGTGTATCCAGCTAGGTAAATTGTGGCTCTGTTCACTTGATGTTTAGCGATGTGGTCACAGCCAGTAATGGCAGCAGATGCAGAGATGTGTGGTCACAAGGTGGCGTAGAAGGCACAGAATTAATGCAGGAGTCCAGTTCTTTTAACCCATATCCCTCTCAGTCTTTCCCATGTGCCTATTAAAATGTCGTAAATAATATTGTCCCTGCCGGAACCACTTCAACAGCTCATTCCATGTCTGCATCGCCCTTCACGTGAAGCTGCTCCTCAGTTCCCTTTTGAAACTTTCCCCGCTCTGCTTAAACTTTTGCTCTCTAGTTTTTGGTAACCTTTCCCTGGGTAAAGACTGTTCACCGAGGGGAGCAATGAGTAGAACGAAGGGAATTTCTCTGGGCAAAATGTGGCTGATGTGGGACAATTAAATTCTGTAGGTGAAGTTGGTATTGTATAGTCTGACCCTCTGGGGCATGTAAGTGAGAGAGGAAGGCAGCAAGAATGGTCATATCTGATGCATACAGGGAGCGAGCAACACTAAGGTGAAGGTAGCTTCTGATTCTTGTTTTCCCTCAGCCAGTCGTGGCGGATGAGCTCAGACCCGTGTCATGCTCCTCCTGCACAATGTGGGAACACGGGGAGGCTGCCAGTGTCCCTGATGACTATGTGTGTAGGGAGTGTGCAGCTGCAGTTTCTGACAGACCACATGATGGCACTAGAGCCGTGCATGGATTCACTTTGGCACGTGCACGATGCTGAGAATACTGTGGATCCCACATTTAGTGAGTTGGCCACAGCTCAGTTTAAAGGCCTAGGGAAAGATGGGGACTGAGTGACCAACAAGCAGAACAGTAGCCGGAAGGTTGCGCAGGGGTCCCCTGCGGTCATCTCCCTCCAAAACAGATACCGCTTTGGATACTGTTGGCGGAGATGGGTCATCAGGGGAAGGCAGCAGTAGCCAGGATCATGGCACCGTGAGTGGCTCTGCTGCACAGGAGGGCAGGAAAAGGGGCGGCAGAGCTCCAGTGGTCGGGGGTTCCATGGTGAGGGGAATAGACGGGAGCTTCTGTGGCTGCAAACAGGACTCCCGGTTGGTGTGTTGCCTCCCGGGTGCAAGGGTCAGGGATGTCTCAGAGCGGCTGCAGGGCAATATGGAAGTTGTCGTGGTGCATGTAGGAACCAATGATATAGGAAAAAAGGCAGGATGAGGTTCTACAAACTGAATTTGTGGAGCTAGGAGATGGATTAAAATGTAGGACACCGAAAGTAATAATCTCAGGATTATGACCTGTCTCACGTGCTAGTCAATAGGAACAGCAGCACAATTAGAATGAATGTGGCTTTAGCAGTGGTGCAGGAGGGAGGGTTTCAGAATCCTGGGGCATTGGAACCAGTTCGGGGGGGGGGTGGAACCAGTACAAACCAGATGGTCTACACCTGGGCAGGACTGGGATTAATGTCTGAGAGAGACTGTTTGTTAGTGCTGTTGGGCAGGGTTTAAGCTAATATCCATGCAGAAAGACAGAGAAAAGCAGACACCAGAGTAAAAGTGAGAAGTACAGAAAAGCAAACTCAAAGGTTACTAGATTTTAAAAAGGACAATGAGTTGTAAGGAAACTTTATCTGAATGCCTGTAGTATTCGAAACAAGGCCAGTGAACTTGTGGCACAAATCAATACAAAAGGGTATGATTTAGTGGCCATTACAGAAATGTGGTTGCAGGGTAGAGATGAGTGGGAATTGAATGTCCAAGGGTATCAGGTAATACAGAAGGATAGACATGGGGTGGGGTAGAGCTCTTGAGGATGAGATTAGGGTGATAGTGAGACAATATGAAATCTAAGGAGCAAAATGTTGCGATCTCTATCATATAGGTCGAGATTAGGAACAGTAAAGGGGAAAAAATCCCTGGGAGTTTCCATAGGCCATGAAACTTTACAGCGGCACAGCAGTAAACAAAATAATATTTGATGCATGTAAGAATGGAGCAGCAGTTGTCATCGGGGACTTCAACTTCCATATTGGGTGAATCAAGTTGGTTGAGGCATTCTGGAGGAGGACTTCACAGAATACATCCATGATAGCTTTCTTGAACAGCATATTAGTGAATGTCCGAGGGAACATGTGATCTTAGATCTGGTCCTATGCAATGTGACAAGTAAAATTAATGATCTTGTAGTCGGGGATCCTCTTGGAAAGTGATCACAGTGTGATTGAATTTCTCATACAAATGGAGGGTGCAATAGTTTGATCTAAAACCAGTTTATTATGCCTGAACAAGGGAGACTACAACGGGATGAGGAGAAGTTGGCTAGCGTAGACTAGAAACACGGGCTATGTAGTGGGATGGTTGAGGAACAGTGGAAGACTAAAGATTTTTCAGTGTTTAACAAAAGTGTGTTCCAGTTAAAAGCAAGGACAATAAGCGGGCTATGTAGTGGGATGGTTGAGGAACAGTGGAAGACTAAAGATTTTTCAGTGTTTAACAAAAGTGTGTTCCAGTTAAAAGCAAGGATAATAAGGGTGGGGAGAGCCAGCCTTGCATAACTGAGGAAATAAAAAGGCATTAAGCTAAAAGCTCAAGCATACAAAGCCACCAAAAGCAGTGGGAAACTAGAAGATTTGGAAAACTTCCAAACAACAAAGAGCCACTAAGTGAGCAATAAGGAAAGAAAAAGTAAAAGTGTGAAAGTAAACTCACACAAAATAAGATCTTTCATAACTGTATAAAGCGGAAAAGGGTGGCTAAAGTGAAGGTAGGTCCTTTGGAAGATGAGAAGGGGGAATTGGGGAAATGTGAAAATGTCCGCGGCCTTGACCGACTATTTTGTCGGTCTTCATGGTGGAGGACACATCTAACATGCCAAAGATGTTTTGATGTGATGGGAGGTGAGGACCTTGATACATTCGCTGTCACTAAAGAGGTAGTGATGAGCAAACTAGTGGGCCTAAAGGTAGACAAGTCCCCTGGTCCTGATGGGAAATATCTCGGTACTGAAAGGAATGGCTGAGTTACAGCAGATGCATTTGCAATAACTTGCCAAAATTCTCTGGACTCTGGGCAGGTCCTGACAGATTGGAAAACAGTGAATGTCTCACCACTTTTTGTTTTAAAAATGATGTAGGCAAAAGGCAGGTAACTATAGGCCAGTTAGCTTAATGTCTGTAGTCAGGACAATGCTTGAAGCTATCATTAAGGAAGAAATAGCGAGACATCTGGATAGAAGTGGTTCCATCAGGCAGGCACAGCATGGGTTCAGGAAGGGTGGGTCCTGTTTGACAAATTTACTGGAGTTGTTTAGGGGTGTAATGAATGCAGTGGATAGAGGGGCACAGGTGGATGTTGTCTTGGATTTCCAGAAGGCATTCAATAAACTTCCGCATAAAAGACGTGAATAAGATAAGGATGCATGGCATTGGGGGTAATGTACTAGCATGGATGGAGGATTGGTTAACCAATAGAAGGCAATAAATTGGGACAAATAGGTGTCTCTCTAGTTAGCAATCAGTGGTGAGCGGGTTGCCACGGGTCAGTGCTGGGTCTGCAACTGTTCACAATATACATTAATGATTTGGAAGAGGGGACAGTGTAATGTATTTAACTTTGCTGATGACACCAAATTGAGTGGAAAAGCAAATTGTGCAGAGTGGGCAGAGATATCGATAGGTTAAGTGAGTGGGCAAGGGTTTGGCAGATGGAGTAGAATGTTGGTAAATGCGAGGTCATCCACTCTGGAAGGTAAAATAGAAGATCAGATTATTTGAATGGTGAAAGATTGCAGCACGCTGTTGTGCAGAGGGACTTGAGAGAGCTTATGTATGAATCGCAAGTTTGGTTTGCAGGTGAAACAGGTTATTAAGAAGACAAATGC
The DNA here is from genome assembly GCF_009764475.1 of Pristis pectinata. Taxonomy (NCBI): domain Eukaryota; kingdom Metazoa; phylum Chordata; class Chondrichthyes; order Rhinopristiformes; family Pristidae; genus Pristis; species Pristis pectinata. The sequence continues at coordinate 1,082,179 of NC_067409.1, read as the reverse complement.
AATGTTGGCCTTCATTGCTGGAGGGATTGAATTTAAGAGCAGGGAGGTTATGCTGCAACTCTACAGGGTATTGGTGAGGCCGCACCTGGAGTACTGCGTGCGGTTCTGGTCTCCTTGCTTCAGGGAAAATGTACTGGCTTTGGAGGTGGTGCAGAGGAAATTCACCAGGTTGATTCCGGAGATGAGGGGGTTAGCCTATGAGGAGAGATTGAGTCGCCTGGGACTATACTTGCTGGAATTCAGAAGAATGAGAGAGGATCTTGCAGAAACATATAAAATTATGAAAGGGATAGATAAGGCAGGAAGGTTGTTTCCACTGGCAGGTGAGATGAGAACAGGGCACATGACCTCAAGATTCAGGGGAGTAAATTTTGGACAGATGAAGAGAAACTGCTTTTTCCAGACAGTAGTGAATCTGTGGAATTCTCTGCCCAGGGAAGCAGTGGCAGATACCTCATTAAATATTTTAGATTTTTGCATAGTAAGGGAATTGAGGGTTATGGGGGGAAAAGGCAGGCAGGTGGATCTGAGTCCACGGCCAGATCAGCCATGATCTTATTGACTCTCACTTTCCGGGACATGCCCTCTTTACGTTACTACCATCAGAGAGGTGGTACAGGAGCCTGAAGACCCACACTCAATGTTTCAGAAACTGCTTCTTCCCCTCCGTCAGATTTCTGAATGGTCCATGAACACCACCTCTTTATTCCTCTTTTACACTATTTATTTTTGTGATGTAGTAATTTTTAAGTCTGTCTTGCACTGTACTGCTGCCACAAAACAACGAATTTCATGATGTAGGTCAGTGATAATAAATCTGATTCTGAGATGGATACGCCGGGCCTGTTATCACTGGAGCAAGGGACGCTGAGGGGAGACCTGAAAGAGGTATATAAAATTTTCCAACATAGATGGGGTGCAGAGCAAAAGCTTTTTCCATTGTCGGTATAACTAAAAAGGGCACGGGTTTTGGTTGAGAGGGAGCGGCGCTCCTCCCACATTGTGACATTGCCTCAGCATCACCTGTCCCACAGCGTGACGCTCCCTCCCTCAGTACCAACCCTCCCACCCTGAATCCTGTTCTGGGTATCAGTCTGCATTGTGGACTCAGCTCCCTGGTGTGTGGATCATGTGACAGACTCTTTTCGCAACCCCCCGCCCCGGGCTGGGACGTTCCATTGAGCCACCGTGGGCTCGGGTTGAGAAACCTCTGCTCCAACTCCAGCAGAGCGTGTCTCCCAACTGACAATTGGGAAAGGACCTGATGGCTCAACAAGCAAACCGTTAGTTGGGCTGAGGTTTGTGAAATGTGGAAGAGGTGCACTTCCTCCTGAAATACAGTGGTTCTCCATGCGTTCCCGAGAGCTCTTAGCTTGCAGACCCACTCTGGGGTTATTGAGGCCAGTGCTCTCAGCCCAGAACTTTCAGTATTTACTCCCAGAAATGGTTTGTGTAAGACTGCAGTAATCCTCTACAGCAGCGAAAAATCCTTTTCTCCTTGCGGCCCAATTTCCTGCCAGTAGTTTGTGATCTGCTCCCTGGTCCCTCCACACTAGCGTTCTCTGGTTTGTATCCGTTCCCTGGTCTCAACTGACTCTGGTTCCCTGGTTTGTGATCCGGTTCCATGCTGCTGCTCCTAGGGATTCTCTGCCAAAACTCCCTGACAGTTGAACTATTTCACAGAATTTGAGCAGGTTTCCAGGTGAATGCTCACCTGCCTCAGGCTTGCATAAGACTTTAGGTATTTCAGTGAGCAAATTGCCAAGTTCTCTGTGATGATCCCAGTGAATCAAGCAGGACAAGTCATGTTGCAGCTTTTATAAAACTTTAGTTAGGATGCACTTGGAGTATTGCATTCGATTCTGGTCACTCCATTACAGGAAGGACATGGAGGCTTTGGAATGGGTATGGAAGAGGTTTCCCAGGATGCTGCCTGGATTGGAGGGCATGAGCTATACGGAGAGGTTGGACAAACCTGGGTTATTTTCACTGGAGCGTCAGAAGCTGAGGGGAGACCTGATAGAAGTTTATAAATTTACGACAGGCATAGATAGGATATACAGTCAGAATCTTTTATCTCAGAGTGGAAATGACACATTAGGATGTAGAGGTTTAAGGCGAGAGAGGATTAAAGGAGATTTACAAGGCAAATTCTTTTGTACAGAGAGTGGTAGGACGCCCACGTTAGACCTGGAATACAGGTGTATGAGTTAAAGCAGCCTGTAGCAAGAATGTGAGGAAGGATAGGCAGTTGATGGGGCAAAATTGCAGTCAGATGGATGGGCTGAAGTGTGTCTACTTTAATGCGAGAAGTATTAGGAACAAGGCTGATGAACTGAGAACGTGGGTAAGTACACGGAACTGCAATGTTGTGGCCATTACAGAGACTTGGCTGTCACAAGGGCAGGAATGGCTGCTGGATATTCCGGGGTTTAGATGTTTCAAAAGGGACAGGGACGGATGTAAAAGAAGTGGCTTTGCTGATCAGGGACAGTGTCACAGCTGTAGAAAGGGTGGACGTCCTGGAGTGATCGTCTACTGAGTCAGTGTGGGTGGAAGTCAGAAACAGGAAGGGAGTAATCACTCTATTGGGAGTATTCTACAGACCCCCAAAAGAAACAGACACTGGAGGTAGATTTTGGAAAGGTGCTAAATTAACAGGCTTGTTGTCATGGGTGACTTCAACATCCCTAACATTGATTGGCACCTCCTTAGTGCAAAAGGTTTGCATGGGGCAGTAATTATTAGCTGTGTCCAGGAAGGACAGGCTGACTAGAGGAGAGGCCATTCTGGATCTGGTACTAGGCAATGAACCTGGTTAAGTGTCAGATCTCTCGGTGGGTGAGCATTTCGGAGACAGTAACCACAACTCCCTGCCCTTTACCCTTGCCTTGGAGAGGGATAGGAGCAGACAGTGTGGGAAAGTACTTAACTGGGGGAAGGGGAATATGATGTTATTAGGTGGGAACTTGGGAGTGTGAATTGGGAACAGGGTTACTCAGGGAAATGCACAATGGAAATGTGAAGGTTGTTTAGAGATCACTTGCATGGGGCTCTGGATAGGTTTGTGCCATCGAGGGAGGAAAAGGATAGTAGGGTGAAGGAACGATGGATGACGAGATGTGGAATATCTAGTGAAGAGGAAAGAAGGATGCTTAAGGTTCATGAAGCAAGGAAGAGACAGGGCTTTAGAGAGTTACAAGGTAGCCAGGAAGGAGCTTAAGAATGGACTTACGAGAGCTAGAAAGGGGCTTGAGAAGGCCTTGTTGTGTAGGATTAAGGAGAACCTCAAGGCGTTCTACTCGTATGTGAAGGAGGATGACTAGTGAAGGTAGGACCGATTAGGGATAGAGGAGGAAGCACGTGCCTTGAGTCAGAGGAGATGGGGAGGTCCTCAATGAATACTTTGCTTCAGTATTCAGCTGTGAGAGAGACCTTGACGTTTGTGAGGATGGCGTAAAACAGGCTGTCGATGTTAAGGAGGAGGACACACTGGAACTTTTGAAAAACATTAGGATAGATAAGTCACCAGGGTAGGACAGGATATATCCCAGGATACTATGGGAAGTGATTTCTGAACCCTTGGCGATGATCTTTGCGTCCTCACTGGCCACAGACGTAGTACCAGATGATTGGAGGGTGGCAAATGTTGTTCCTTTGCTCAAGAAAGGGAGTAGGGATAACCCTGGGAATTATAGACCAGTGAGTCTTACTTCAGTGGTGGGCAAATTATTGGAAAAGATTCTTAGGGACAGGATTTTTGAGCATTTGGAGAAGCATAATCTGATTAGGGATAGTCAGCATGGCTTTGTGAGGGGCAGGTCATGCCTCACGAGCCTGATTGAATTTGAGGATGTGGCAAAACACATTGAGGGTAAAGCAGTGGATGTCATGTATATGGACTTCAGGAAGGCGTTTGATAAGATTCCCCATGATAGGCCTATTCAGAAAGTCGGGAGGCATAGGATCTAGGGAAACTTGCATGTGTGGATTGGGAATTGGCTTACCCCTAGAAGGCAGGGGGTGGTGGTAGATGGAGTGTATCCTGCCTGGAGGTCAGTGACCAGTGGTGTTCCGCAGGGATCTGTTCTGGGACCCCCCCCCCCCCCCCCGCCGCTCCTTGTGATCTTTAAAATAACTTGGATGAGGATGTGGAAGGGTGGGATAGTAAGTTTGCAGATGACACGAAGGTTGGTGGTGTTGTGGAGAATGTATAAGGTTGTCGAGGGTCACCGTAAGATATTGATAGGATGAAAAGCTGGGCTGAGAAGCTGCAGATGGATTTCATCCCGAAAAATTGTGAAGTGATTCACTTTGGAAGAATGAACTTGAAGATGGAGTACAAGGCTAATGGCAGGATTCTCAGCAGTGTGGAGGAACAGAGGATTCTTGGGGTTCATGTCCATAGATCCCCCGAAGTTGCTGCGCAAATTGATAGGGCTGTTAAGAAGGCAAATAGCGTGTTATCCTTCATTAGTCGTGGGATTCAAGAGATAATGTTCCAGCTCTATAAAACACTGGTTAGACCACACTTAGAATATTGTGTTCATTTCTGGTAGCCTCACTATAGGAATGATTTGTAAGCTTTAGAGAGAGCACAGAAGAGATTTACCAGAATGCTGCCTGGATTGGACAGCATGTCTTATGAGGACAGGTTGAGCGAGCTCGGGCTTTTCTCTTTGGAGAGAAGGAGGATGAGAGGTGACTTGATAGAGGTGTACAAGATGACAAGAGGCATAGATGGAGTGGACAGCCAGAGACTTCTTCCTAGGGCGGAAATGGCTAACACGAGGGTGCATAATTTTAACGTGATTGGAGGAAAGTACGAGGGGTGGGTATATCAGAAGAAAGTTTTTTTTACACACAGTGGTGGGTGTGTGTAACCCACTGCCAAGGGTGGTGGTAGAGGCAGATACATTAGGGACATTTAAGAGACTCTTAGATTAGCACATGGATGATAGAAAAATGGAGGGGTATTTGGGAGGGAATGGTTAGATTGATCTTAGAGTAGGTTTAAAGGTCGGCACAACATTGTGGACCAAAGGGCCTGTACTGCGCTGGAATGTTCTATGTTAACATGCTGCCATGGAAAGTGGTGGAGTGGGTATGATAGTACTAGTTAAGATGCATTCATACAGGCACATGAACAGACGGGGAATGTAGGGATGGTATCTATGTGCCTGTAGATGGGATTAGTTTAAACTGGCATTATGGTTGGTACAGACCTGTTTCCATGTTCTGTTCTATGTTCTACCCATGGCAGATTCAAACAGCTGAGTATTTCCCTTGAGCCCAACCCATTTCAAGTGGGTGAGGTAAACATGGAAGTCATAGCATAACCTTAGGACAGTACAGCACAGGAACAGGCCCTTTAGCCCACCATGTTGTGCTGGACTAATTAAATTAATAAATAAATGCCTAACTAAACTAATTGCTCCTACCTACACAATGTCCATATCCCTCCTTTCTCTGCACATCCATGCGCCTGTCAAAGAGCCTGTTAAATGCCTCTGTCGTATTTGCCTCCCACCACCATCCCTGGCAGCGCTTTCCAGGCACCCACCACCTAACACAACTCGGAGGCGGATGTGAAATCCAAACCTGCCCTTTTACCACAAATGCCCTGTCACCCCCCCCACCCCCCCCCCCCTTATCCCTAAGGCCCAAAAGGTAAAAACAGTTCTTCTCGCACCTTGGAAACTTGTGGGCCTGAATCATATGTGAGACTGTGCCAAAATTTCCCAAACTGGCTGGATAAAACCTGTACCCATTGTGATAGTACTTGGGCAACCCACTGGTTTTGAACATAGAACAGTACAGCACAGGAACAGGCCCTTCGGCCCACAAAATCTGCACTGAGCACAGTAACGATACTAGATCTTTTCTACCTATACATGATCCATATCCCCTCCATTCATAAGAACATCAGCAATAGGAGCAGGAGTCGGCCATCCGGCCCATCGAGCCTGCTCTACCGTGAAATGAGATCATGGCTGATTTGGCCGTGGACACAGCTACACCTACCTGCCTTTTCCCCATATCACTTAATTTCTGTTATACAAAAATCTATCCAACTGTGCTTTAAATATATTTAATAAGGTAGCCTCCACTGCTTCCTTGGGCTGGGAATTCCACAGATTCACCACTCTCTGGGAAAAGCAGTTTCTCCTCATCATCCTAAATCTAGTCCCCCCAAATCTTGAGGCTATGTCTCCTCATTCTAGTCTCACCTACCAGTGGAAACAACCTTCCTGCCTCTATCTTATCTATCCCTTTCATAATTGTATATGTTTCTATAAGATCCGCTCTCATTATGAATTCCAGCAAGTATAGTCCCAGGTGACTCAATCTGTCCTCATTGGCTAACCCGCTCATCCCGGCATCAACCTGGTGAACCTCCTCTGCACCACCTCCACAGCCAGTATATCTTTCCTCAAGTAAGGAGACCAGAACTACGTGCAGTACTCCAGGTGCAGCCTCACCAGTACCCTGTACAGTTGCAGCATAACCTCCCTGCTCTTAAATTCAATCCCTCTAGCAATGAAGGCCATCATTCCATCTGCCTTTTTGATAGTCTTTTGCACCCAAGCCAACCTTTTGCGATTCATGTACCAGGACTCCTAAGTTCCTCCGCACAAGAGCGTGTTGTAATCTTTCACATCCATGTGTTAATCTAACAGCCTGTTAAACGACACTATCGTGGCTGTTTCCACAACTATGCCTGGAAGCCAGTACTAGGCACCTACCACCAAGTGTGTATTTAAAAAAAAACTTGCACTGCACATCTGCTTTAAACTTTCCCCCTCACATTAAATACTTACTCTCCAGTATTCAACATTTTCTACCCTGTGAGAAAGATTCTATGCATCTATGTCTTTCATTTGGGGGGCAGTGACCATTGCTCCATAACCTTAGCATTGTCATGGACAGGGATAGGAGTAAAGAGGACGGGAAGATATTTAATTGGGGAAAGGCGAATTATGAGGCTATAAGGCGAGAACTTGGGACTGTAAATTGGGGTGACATTTTTGAAGGGAAATGTACTATGGAGATGTGGTCGATGTTCAGTGATCTTTTGCAGGATGTTAGGGATAAATTTGTCCCGGTGAGGCAGAGAAGGAATGGCAGGGTGAAGGAACCGTGGGTGACGAGAGGTGGAACAACTAGTTAGGAAGAAGAGGGTAGCATACATAAGGTGTAAGCAGCAAGGATCTGACAGGGCTCGTGAGGATATAGAGTAGCAAGGAAGGAGCTTAAGAAAGGGCTGAGGAGAGCGAGAAGGGGACATGAAAAGGCTTTGGCGAGTAGGGTTAAGGAGAATCCCAAGGCTTGTTTCTCGTACGTAAAGAGCAGAAGGATGGCTAGAGTAAAGGTAGGTCTGATTAAAGACAAAGGTGGGAGGATGTGCCTGGAAGCTGTGGAAGTGGGTGAGGTTCTCAATGAATACTTCTCTTCAGTATTCACCAAGGAGAGGGGTCTTGATGATGCTGAGGACAGTGTTGGTGAGGGTAATGTTCTAGAGTATGTAGATATTAAGACAGGATGTGTTGGAGTTGTTAGAAAATATTAGGACAGATAAGTCCCCGGGGCCTGACGGAATATTCCCCAGGCTGCTTCGTGACGCGAGGGAGGAGATTGCTGAACCGTTGGTTAGGATCTTTGAGTCCTCGTTGTCCACGGGGATGGTACTGGAGGATGGGAAGGTGGTGAATGTTGTCCCCTTATTCAAGAAAGGTAGTAGGGCTAGTCCAGGGAATTACAGGCCAGTGAGCCTTACGTCTGTGGTGGGTAGGCTGTTAGAAAGGATCTATGAGCATTTAGAGAATCATGGACTGATTAGGGACAGCCAGCATAGCTTTGTGAAGGGAAGATCTTGACTCACAAGCTTGATAGGATTCTTTGAGGAGGTGACCAGGAAGATTGATGAGGGTAGTGCAGTAGATGTGGTCTACATGGATTTTAGTAAGGCGTTTGACAAGGTTCCGCATGGTAGGCTTCTTCAGAAGGTCAGAGGCCAAGGGATCCCAGGAAGCTTGGCCGTGTGGATTCAAAATTGGCTTGCTTGTAGAAAGCAGAGGGTTGTGGTGGAGAGAGTGCATCCAGATTGGAGGGCTGTGACCAGTGGTGTCCTGCAGGGATCAGTTCTGGGACCTCTGCTTTTTGTGATATTTATTAACGACTTAGATGAGGGGGTGGAAGGCTGGGTTGGCAAGTTTGCAGATGACACAAAGATTGGTGGTGTTGTGGATAGTGTGGAGGGCTGTCGAAGCTTGCAGAGGGATATTGATAGGATGCAGAGCTGGGCTGAGAAGTGGCAGATGGAGTTCAATCCATAGAAGTGTGAGGTGGTACACTTTGGAAGGACAAACTCCAAGGCGGAGTACAAGGTAAATGGCAGGATTCTGGACAGTGCAGAAGAGCAGAGGGATCTGGGGTTCATATCCACAGATCACTGAAAGTTGCCCCGCAGGTGGATGGGGTAGTTAAGAAAGTTTATGGGATGTTAGCTTTCATAAGTTGGGGGATCGAGTTTAAGAGCCGCGAAGTGATGATGCAGCTTTACAAAATTCTGGTTAGGCCACAGTTAGAGTATTGTGTCCAGTTCTGGTCACCTCATTATAGGAAGGATGTGGAGGCGTTGGAAAGGGTGCAGAGGAGATTTACCAGGATGCTGCCTGGATTGGAGAGTATGGATTATGAGGAGAGATTAAAGGAGCTAGGGCTTTACTCATTGGAGAGAAGGAGGATGAGGGGAGACATGATAGAGGTATACAAGATATTGAGAGGAATAGATAGAGTGGACAGCCAGCACCTCTTTCCCAGGGCGCCAATGCTTAAAACAAGAGGACATGGCTTTAAGGTATTGGATGGGAAGTTCAAGGGAGATGTCAGAGGGAGGTTTTTCACCCAGAGAGTGGGGTGCATGGAATGCGCTGCCTGGGTTGGTGGTGGAGGCTGATACGTTGGACAAGTTCAAGAGATTGTTAGATAAGCATATGGAGGAATTTTAGATAGAGGGATATGTGGGAGGAAGGGGTTAGATAGTCTTAGGTGTGGTTTGAAGGGCGGCACAACATGGTGGGCCAAAGGGCCTGTATTGTGCTGTATGGTTCTATGATTTTATAAACTTCTATCGGGTCTCCCCTCAGCTTCCGACGCTTCAGAGAAAACAACCCAAGTTTTTCCAACTGCTCCTTATAGCATATGCCCTGTGATCCTACAGCATCCTGGTGAACCTTTTCTGCACCCTTTCCAAAGCCTCCACATTCTTCCTGTAATGGGGCAACCAGAACTTCAGACCAAGTGCGGCCTAGCTTACTATAGAAAGCATCCTATTGGGATGCATCACGGCTTGGTATGGCAACTACTCTGCCGAGCATGCAGGAAATTGCGGAGAGTTGTGGACACAGCTTAGTCCATCATGGAAACCATAGAACCATACAGCAGAAAACAGGCCCTTCGGCCCACCTTCGGAAACCAGCCTCCACTCCATAGACTCTGTCTACACTTCTCGCTTCCTCGGTAAAGCAGCGAACATAATCAAGGACCCCTCCCACCCCGGACATTCTCTCTTCTCTCCCCTCCCATTGAGCAAAAGATACAAAAACCTGAAAGCACGTACCACCAGGCTCGAGGGCAGCTTCTTTCCCACCGTTATAAGACTATTGAACAGTCTCCTAATATGATGAGATGGATTCTTGACCTCACAATCTACCTATTCATGATCTTGCACCTTATTGTCTGTCTGCCTGCACTGCACTTTCTCTATAGCTGTAACACTTTATTCTGCGTTCTGTTATTGATTTTCCCTTGCACTACCTCAGTGCACTGTTGTCATGAAATGATTTGTATGGATGGCATGGAAAACAAAGTTTATCACTGTACTTTGATACATGAGACAATAATAAACCAAAGTTACCAATTTATCAAAGTTTTATACATCTGCAATATGACTTCCTGACTCGTATTCCCCAACCAATGAAGACAAGCATGGCATACGACTTCTTCACCACCCTAACGACGTGTGTGGCCGCTTTCACGGAGCTATGGACTTGCATCCCAAGAGACCTCTGTTTTGCCATGCTGTTAAGGGTTCTGCAATCACCTGTGTACACCTCACATTTGCTTGGATTAAACTCCAGGTTAGCAATTCATCGACAGTCCTTCTGTAGACACTTTGACCAGTTGAAGTGGCTGCCTATTAATGTGCAGAGGTTCCAGAATCCCATCCAGTAACTGCCAGCCGGGAGTCTTGTAGACCATTTCCATGTTGGAATTGGCAATCTTGAGTTTGGGCCCTACTGTCCTGGCAGGTTGACAGTTCAATATCGTGACCAGCAAACACATCCATGATCCACTGCCTTCAGGTACACCATGGAGACAGGGAATGAAGCTCGCTCGGATTCACCCACCGAGTGCACAGGAATAACCACCCAGCGCCCCCAATAAGAGGTAAGCTGTTTATCAGAAGAGATTGTTTAACGGGGACCATTGTCCCAAGCTGCACTTCACTGAAACAGTTCTACAATTGTCCTGGAATTGTAAACTCTCCACTCAGGCCAGGCTCTCCCCCAAACCTAATCTGCTTATTTCTGAGTCCCTCATTGCTCCAACTTCTGCACTCACCCGAGCCCCCCACCCTCTCTGAACTTCCCCTTTCCAGTGGAACGTTCCCTCTTTCCTCACCCTGGGCGAGTAACGGTCGCCACACATTGCACATCCCCTCTCCTTCCATTTGCATCTTGCTCAATGTCCCATTGCTCAAGACAGACAAACGGCATTCCTCTTTTAGCCAATAGAAAACCAGTTCTGGCCAGCATGTGACCAGTTGGACACCGAGCCATCCCTGCGCTGCCTCGATATAAACTGAGATCAAAGTTGGGTCCCTCAGCTGCTGTGGAGACCCTGCGGAAGGTGAGCAACTATTCCTGTGCTCTGAGTGTAGGCTGGCATTCAGGGAGTGAATACACAGACTGAATCCTGGCATCCGTGTTCCTCAGTAGATTAGGGATTACAGTCAGCAGAAAAGGCAGAGGTTGATGAGCAATGTCCCCTGTTCCATTGATTGGCATGAGCAGTGAACTCTGAGCTAGGACAGCAAGACCAGACTGTGCTGTCCTGGGAGTGTAGAAGGAGCTTCACTCTGTATCTGACCCACAATGTTCCTACCCAGGGAGTGTGTGACAAGACAGTGTAGAGGGAGCTTCATTCTGTGTCTGAGTTACACTCTTCCTGCCTAGGGAGTGTGTGTCGAGACAGTGAAGAGATTCTGTGGCCAAGAATGAGATTCCAGGATGGTGTGTTGCCTCTGGGTGTCAGGGTCAAGGATGTCTCCGAGCAGTTGCAGACATGCTCAAGGGGGAGTGTGAGCAGCCAGAGGTGGTTGTGCACATTGGCACCAACGACAGATGTAGAAAAAGGGATGAGGTCCTGCAGAGTTGATATGGGGAATTAGGCAAAAATTTAAAAAGCCGACACAGGAGCCTTCACATGTTGAAATCTGGAGCGACAAATATCTTCTGGAGGAACTCAACAGGTTGAGCAGCTTCTGTGGGGGGAAGGAAGCTGTTTCAGTCCTGATGCAGGGTTTTGACCTGAAACGTCGACACAATTCCTTTCCTTCGACAGATGCTACTCGACCCACTGAATTCTTCCAGCAGATTAAAAAACAGCTCAACGACTCCAGCCGCAATCTCAGGATTTGTGCCGGTGTCAGGTGCCAGTGAGGATAGAAATAGGAGAACAGGGTAGGCAAACCGGTGAAGAAGGGGGGGATTCAGCTACTTGGCCCCTGGGCTCTCCTTGGGGCAGAGATGATATGTATAGGAAGGATGGGGTGCACCTGAACTGGAGGAGGACCAATATCCTGGTGGGGAGATTTTCTAGAGCTACTCTGGAGGCTCTAAGCTCATCTGGAAGGGGGTGAGACCCAAAGCAGTATTGTGGCAGATGAACATTTTGAAGCAAATATAGAAGTTAAAGCAAGAAAATCCGATAGGCAGGACAGACAGGAAAGGGAACAAGGAAGGTCCGATAGGCTAAGCTGCATTTATTTGGATGCCAGATTCCTCACAAGTAAAGCAGATGAACTCAGCATCAGCACATGGGACTGGGATATTATAGCTGTTATAGAAACATGGTTGAGGGATGGGCAGGACTGGCATCTTATTGCATAGATGCTACAGGTGTGAATAGAGGTGGAGGTAACAGACTAGAGGGAGACGTGTCTTTGATTAGGGAAAACACGATAGAGAGTATATTCTTTGGGGATGGTCAGTGGTGGGAAAGTTACTGAACATGATTCTGAGGGGCAGAATCTATCTGCCTTCAGAAAGTCAAGGACTTATTGGGGATACTCAGCATGGCTTTGTTCGTGGGAGATCATGTCTCACAAATTTAATTGAGAATTTTGACCAAGAGGATTGATGAGGGCAGGGAAGTGGCCATTATCTACATAGGCATTTAGCAAGGCCTTCGATGAGATCCCGTGGGGTAGGTTGGTACGGTAGGTTAGATCACATGGGATCAGCAGTGAGATAACAAATTGGATACAAAATTGGCTTAGTTGGAGGAGTCATAGAGTGGGAGCTGAGGGTTGTTTTTCGGATTGGAGACCTGTAACCAGTGGTGTATCCCAAGGATTGAACATAGAATACAGATCAATACAGCACAGGAGCAGGGCCCTTCGATCCATCATGTCTGTACCAAACATGATACCAATTTGAAGTGCACACCTGCCTGCACATGTTCAATTCCACTAAATTTCCCACCTGTTCTTCGGTCTAAATGCCTCTTGAACTTTGCCTTCCTGTCTGATTCTGTCATTTCCCCTGGCAAAGTGTTCATAGCACCTACCACTCTGTATTTTTTTAAAAAAACTTGCCTCTCAAATCTCCTTTAAATTTTCCCTTCTCAGATTAAAGCGATGCCTTCTAGTACCTGACATTTCCCTCTGGGAAAATACTCTGTCTCTGCCTCTTATAATTTGATGTGCTTCTTGGTGCTGGGTCCACTGCTGTTTGTCATACACATTAGTGATTTGGGAGAGAATGTAGGTGCCATGATTGGTCAGTTTGCAGATGACAACAAAATTGCTGATAGAGTGGACAGTGAAGAAGGTTGCCGAGGGTTGTAACAAGATCTAGGTCAACTGGGAAAGTGGGCCAAGGAATAACAGATGGAGTTTAACCCAGGTGAGTGTGAAGTGATGCACTTTGGAAAGCTAAACCAGGTCAGGACATACACAGCGAATGCAGGGCCCTGTGGAGTGTTGTAGAACAGAGAGAGCAGGGAGTTTAAGTACAAAGCTCCTTGAAGGTGAAGAGCAGATGGACAGAGTGATGAAGAAGGTATATGACATGCTTCGCTGAGGCATCGAGATAGAAGCTGGATGTTACATACTATTGTTGGGTCGGCCACACCTGGAGTACTGTGTGCAGTTCCGGTCACCACGCTCTAGGAAGGATGTGATTAAACTGCAGTGGGTTCAGAAAATATTCACAAGGATGTTGCTTGAACTGAAGGGTTCAATGTACAAGGAGAGACTGGATAGTCTGGGACTGTTTTCCCTGGAGCGAAGGAGGCTGAGCGGTGACAATGTGAAAGTTTATAAAAGCATGATGGGCAGAATACTGTACTGGGACCCTTGCTCTTTGCGATTTTTATAAACAACCTGGATGAGGAAGTGGAGGGGTGTGTTAGTAAGTTTGCAGACGACACAAAGGTTGGAGGTGTTGTGGATAGTTTGGAGGGCTGTCAGAGGTTACAGGGGGACATAGATAGGATGCAAAGTTGGGCTGAGAAGTGCCAGATGCAGTTCAACCCAGATAAGTGTGAAGTGGTTCATTTTGGTAGGTCAAATATGTTGGCGGAATATAGTCTTAATGGTAGGACTCTTGGCAGTGTGGAGGATCAGAGGAATCTTGGGGTCCAAGTCCATAGGACGCTCAAAGCGGCTGCGCAGGTTGACTCTGGTTAAGAAGGCATATGGTGTATTGTCCTTCATCAATTGTGGAATTGAATTTAGGAGCTGAGAGGTATTGTTGCAGCTATATAGGTCCCTGGTCAGACCCCACTTGGAGTATTGTGCTCAGATCTGGTCGCCTCACTACAAGAAGGATGTGGAAGCCATAGAGAGGGTGCAGAGGAGATTTAAAAGGATGCTGCCTGGAATGCAGAGCATGCCTTATGAAAGCAGGTTGAGGGAACTCGGCCTCTTCTCCTTAGAGAGATGTAGGATGAGGGGGGACCTGATTGAGGGGTATAAGATGATGAGAGGTATTGATAGGGTAGATAGTCAGAGGCTTTTCCCCAGGGCTGAATTGGTGGCCACAAGAGGACACAGGTTTAAAGTGCTGGGGAGTAGATATAGAGGAGACGTCAGGGGTAAGTTTTATACTCAGAGTGGTGAGTGCATGGAATGGGCTGCTGGAAACGGTGGTGGAGGCTGATACGAATGGGTCTTTCAAGAGACTGTTGGATAGGTACATGGAGCTGAGTAATATAGAGGGGTATGGGTAAGCCTAGTAAATTCTAGGGTAGGAACATGTTCGGCACAGCTTTGTGGGCCATAGGGCCTGAACTGTGTTGTAGTTTTCTGTGTTCTATGTTCTATCCGGGGGAAGCTGCAGGTTCAGAACCGTGACAGTCGGTAATAATACTCCAGGTATTAATTTCTCGGGAACTTGGAAGTTACTCCTGGATTAAAGGAATTCCTTTCTCCATCTCCTTTATCACAGGATGGAGGGCCATTACCTGCTGGTATTTGTCTGCATCTGGGCCGTGGCCCGAGCTCATCACTCAACAGGTAAGGCTTCATTGTGTCTCAGTTCCCACTGGTTCCAAACTTGCAAAGGGAAATTGTGTTGGATTCCTGGACCAGTTCATTCCCATTCACATGGGTTATTGGGACCCACTGGTGCAGGTAGAGGGTCACTTGTCAGGCACTGGGGTCAGACAGAGACACCTTTCAGCAGAAGTGGTGTGGGTGCCTGTGCTGTTGATGGGCGTGTGTCTATGTGGGGAGACACTGATCACTGAATCAGGGTGTAGCGCTGATGATTGTCCTGCTCATTTCACTCTGCTAGCTCGCTGCAAAGCCACTAATTCACCAATGGTTATACAATGGAAAATAGGCGGTATCGTAAGCAATGAATAAATTTATCAAGGATGTCAGAGGTAGGTGTTTTACACAGAGAGTGGTGGGTGCGTGGAATGCACTGCCGGGTGGTAGAGGCCGACATGATAGGGTCATTAAAGAGACTCTTAGAGGCACATGGGCGAAAGAAAAATAGACGGATATGGGATATGAATTTGAGAGGGGAATAGATTGAACGTGGATAAGGTTTATCTCGGTTGGCATAACATCGTGGGCCGAAGGGCCCCACTGTGCTGTACTGCTCTATGTAATTACAGGAGGTTGTTGGTCAACTCTGTAAGTGGGCCGAGGGCATTCAATACAGACAAGCGTGAAGTGTGACATTTTGGGAAGTCAAACCAGGGTCGGACTTTCTCAATGAAAAGTAGGGTCCTCAGGTGTGTTGTGGATCAGAAGGACCTATGAGTACAGGTACATAGTTCACTGAAAGTGGTGTCACAGGTAGACGGGGTGGTCAAGAAGGTGTTTGGCATGCTGCCCTTCATCAGTCAGGGCATGGTGTACAGGAGTTGAATTGTCATGCTGCAGTTGTACAGGATGTTGGTGAGGCCACACTTCCACACAGTTTTGGTCACACTGTGAGAGGAAGGCCATCATTAAACTGGAAAGTGCAGAGGAGATATATGAGGATGTTGGTAGGACTCGCAGGCCTGGGTTAGAGGGAAAGTTGGGCAGGCTAGGACTTTATACTTTGGAATGTAGGAGACTCGGAGAGTAACCTTATAGAAGTTTATAAAATCATGAAGTGTATAGATAAGATGAATACACAGTCTTTATCGCAGGGAAAAGGATACAAAAACTCCATGGCATAGATGAGAGGTGAAAGATTTAAAAGTGACCTGAAGGGCAACTTCTCCACTCAGAGGGTGGTGTCAGAGGAAGTGCTTGAAGCAGATACAATAAGAAAATTTAAAAGACATTTGGATAAGTATATGAATAAGAAAGGTTTAGAGGGATAAGGGCTAAATGCAGGCACATGGGACTAGCTCGGGTAGACACCTTGGTTGACATGGACGAGTTGGTTCGAAGGGCCTGTTTCTGTGCTCTGTGACTCTGTTCGATTCCAGTCACAACCCCTCAGCACATAAAGCAGCCTGTGTCTGCATGCAGAGAGGCCCAGACAACATCCAAGCAGATGGACGCATAGTCAATCACCAGGGTGCAATTCAATTCCTTGTTCACATAAAGATCACGGAGTAACAATGCACAAGGTAATAGTAGATACAATATACAGCAATGATCGCAAAACAACAAAGACCGCGATGACAGTGCGGTCTGAGGTAGTGGAAAAAGTAATGCTGAAGTGACAATAACGGAAGAGGTAGAACGAAGGGTTGGAGAAGGTGGCAGCTCCACCGGGAAGGGGATGTGAGCGAGGTGATCGGTACAGGAGTCTGATAGCAGTGGGGAAGGAGCTGCTCTTGAGTCTGGGTGGCCACCGTCTCCTGAACCAGCCACAGAAGTCCTGTGGCCGCCAGGACAGGTACAGGTACAAGCTGGAGCTGTCATAAGGCCATTAGGGCGGTGCGTCGGGCTGCCTTGCCCCAGGCTGGCTCGCCGTCCGCGCGTTCACTCACTGGAAAGCGCGCAGTTAAGTGCGAGGGCGAGGAGCGGGCGGGAGCCGGGGAGGGAACTGCACAGCGGCCGCACCATAGGCTGACCCCGGGCTGTTGCATGTGATTTCAGGCAATCTGTGCGACACCATCCGCGCCTCGCAGTCGAGCCTGCACGATTTCCGAGGATACGCCCACAACGCCATCGACAGGAACCATGACACCGACTACCAGCACGGAGCGTGCAGCAGAACCACCATGGAGCAATCGCCCTGGTGGAGCGTGGATTTCTTCTACCATTACAGGGTCTATGTTGTAAACATCACCGCCAGCAGAGACGGACAAGGCGTTCAGGGAGCGGAAATCCGCATCGGAGACTCCAGGGAAACCCATGGCAGTCAAAACAGCGTGTAATACTTCAACTCCCAGGATACGTAACCCCTGGAAACGCAAACCTCTCACATACGCAAACTCCCAGTACGAACAACCCCGGGGTCCGCAAACCCCTGTGGCACGCAACATCCCGGGATTCGCAAAACTCCTGGTACAAACAACCCCGGGACACCCAAACCCAGACAAGCAACAGCGCCACCTCCTCGCCCCCACCCCACCACCACCACAATGCGCAAAACCCAGGGACATGCAAAGCCCCAGGACATACAAAACCCACAGGAAACGCAAACCACCGGGCTACGAAAACCCTAGGGACATGCATAACCCCGGGGTACACCAAAACGCGGAATGCAGAAATCCTCCTGAACGTGTACACCTGGCACGCAACCACCCGGGACACGCCAAGCCTATGGAACCATCGACGGTCAGCCCCCTCGGGGCACGCAAATCCCGGGATACGCCAATACCGGGATATTGCCAAACCTGGGGACACAACAACACGGAAGGCATGCAAACTACTGTAATGTGCAATCCCAGAAATATACAAACTGTGATCTGCACTTGCCCCGCGATAGTATGTCCTTTAAACACACCTGTAACTCAATGATATGCAAACCCACGTGATACACAACCTTCTCATTTAATGCGTAATCCCCTTGGTGTCAACACTACGTAAGACGCCCACTACAGTAACCCTTTGATATGCCGGCTCTGTGCCACGCGGTCCAAATCCACTGTTACTATAACGTGCCCTAATGCAAATGTTGCAGTGAAGCGTTAAGATTAATTTGTTTTAGTGTAAACTACAAACTGGAGTTTGTTTCCCATTCGATGCTGATTCGCATTCTGTTCCTCCAGCTGTGCAAGGGAAGTAACCGTTCCCGCGGGCCAGACTAAGTACTTTTTCTGTGAACCAAGAGGAATACATGGCCGTTATATGACCATCATCATCCCCGGGAAGATGGCATGCCTGTCACTGTGCGAGGTGGAAGCGTATGGAGCGCACGAACCCCACTAACTGTCACGGTGAGAATTATTCTGAGCGTCAGCCCTAGGTTCTGATTCCAGCTCTCTCCCCCTCTCAGCTCCCACCATACAGGGCCGAGGGATGTTAGTAGAATCATGGAAGATTTACAGCACAGGAGGCCGTTTTCCCCAGCCCAATAACAACTTTCCACCCTGGGTCGTAGCCCTGCCAGCTCTTCAACCGCGCACCCAAATTCCGTTTATATGTGAAAACTGCACTTCATCTATTGCCAGGAGTTTGTCATTATAAGGTTACTTTTAAATTTATCTTTGTATCAAAATAGGATATGCAAAGACATAAATATTGGGCAGATAAGATTTTGTCCAGTATTCAGTGCAAGTACTGTGTTGATATAAAATGTGGTTTAAACGTTGGAATTGTACCCACCTCTACCAGCTCCTCTGGCAGTTTGTTGCACATACCCACCACCCTCTTGTGTTTAAAAACTTGCCCTCAGGCCCCCTTTAAGTCGTTTTCCTCTCACTTTAACCCTGTGCCTTGTGGATTTAGACTTCCTACCCCTGTAGCTACCGGCCCTATCTTTGCCCCTCATGATTTTATAAAACTTATTGACTTTCCACTATACCATACATCTTGCTCTGATCTGCATACTTACTAATCATGCCAACATCCCTTTCCAAATCATTGATACATACGATGGACAGTAAAGGACACAGCATGGATCTCCAAAGCACAGGTTGATTACAGGCCTCTAATCTGAAAAACAACCCTCCACTACCTCCCTCTGTCTCTTTCTAACCAGCCAATTTATACCTAATTTCCTATTTCACCCGAGATCCCATGTATTGAGTCTTGTTGGAATTCTTTGAAGTAGTAACAGGCAGGAGAGACAAAGGAGAGTCAGTGGATGTTGTTTACTTGGATTTTCAGAAGGCCTTTGAAAAGGTGCCGCACATGAGGCTGCCAAACAAGATAGGAGCCCATGGTATTACAGGAGAGGTACTAGCGTGGATAGAAGATTGGCTGACTGGCAGAAGGCAAAGAGTGGGAATACAGTGGGCCTTTTCTGGTTGGCTGCTGGTGACCAGTGGTGTTCCTCGGGGGTCGATGCTGGGTCCGCTACTGTTCACGTTATATGTTAATGATCTGGATGCCAGAATCGGTGGCTTAATGACACAATAGTGTTAATGGACAGGTAGTGCTGAGGAAGCAGGGAGTCTGCAGAAGGACTTGGACAGGTTGGGAGAATGGGCAAAGAAGTGGCAGATGGAATACAGCGTAGGGGAGTGTACGGTCATGCACTTTGGTGGAAGGAATAAAGGCGTAGACTATTTCCTAAATGGGGAGAAAATTCAGAAATTGGAGGTCCTCATGCAGGATTCCCTAAAGGTTAACTTGCAGGTTGAGTCGGCAGTAAGGAAGGCAAATGCAATGTTAGCATTCATTTCGAGAGGACTAGAATATAAAAGCAAGGAAGTAATGCTAAGGCTTTATAAGGCATTGGTCAGACCACATTTGGAGTATTGTGAGCAGTTTTGGGCCCTATATTCTAAGGAAGGATGTGCTGGCATTGGAGGGGGTCCAGAGGAGGTTTACAAGGATGATCCCGGGGATGAAGAGGTTAACGTATGAGAAGCGTTTGATGTCTCTGGGCCTGTACTCACTGAAGATTAGGAGGATGAAGGGGGATCTCATTGAAACCTACCGAATATTGAAAGGCCTGGATAGAGTGGACGTGGAGAGGATGTTTCCAGTAGTGGGAGAGTCTAGGACCAGAGGGCACAGCCACAGAATGAAAGGGCATCCCTTTAGAACTGAGATGAGGAGGAATTTCTTTAGCCAGAGGGTGGTGAATCTGAGGAATTTATTGCTACACATGGCTGTGGAGGCCAAGTCATTGTGTTTATTTAGAGCGGAGGTTCATATTCTTGATTAGTAAGGGTGACAATGGTTATGGTTAAAGGCAGGAGAATGGGGTTGAGAGGGAAAAATAAATCAGCCATGATCGAATGGCGGAGCTGACTCGATGGGCAGAATCATCTTATGGTCTTATTTAACCTTCTGGATCAGCCCACCATGTAGAACCGCGTCAAAGATCTTGCTAAAATCTACGTAGACCATGTCCATTCCCTTTCCCTCATTAATTCTCTTTCTTACCTCCTCAAAAACTCATTAAAATTTGTGAGACACGATTCCCCCATGGGTAAATCCATGCTGACCGTCCCTGATCAGTCCGTGTCTTTCCAAATGCTTATAAATCCTGTCCCTCATAATCCCTTCCATCACTGATGTTAGGCTCACTGGCCTGTGGTTCCATGGTTTGTCCTTGCAGCCCTTTGTAAATGCAGGCACAACATTAGCCACCCTCCAGCCTTCTGGCACCTTACCCGTGGCTAAAGGTGGTACAGAGATCTCTGCAGGGCCCCAGCAATATCCTCCCTGGCTTCCCACAACCTCCCAGTATACACCTGGTCACCTATCCCTATTCACATTTATGTGCTCCTAGACGATAAAAGTAAGCATGAGAAAACATTGAAAGAGCCTTAAAATACCGATTCCAAGCATGGGAAGCCTTGGATTCAGAAAACAGCAAAAATGATCAAAATATTGATAAAGTGCAAAGATAGACTGAGAGTAAGTTAGAAAATATGAGGAAAGGTGCAATGAGCTTCTACAACAATGTAAACATGCAGAGAAAATCAGAAATGAACGTGGGGCCCAGAGAGAAACAGGCAAGAGAATAGGGACAGGGCTTTACTTCATTGACTACATATGGCCCAGAGAATGCTGCAGAAAGGGAAAGGAATCAGTAGTGAGGAAGTTCAAGTAATTAATATCCATTAAAAATGGTGATGGAGAAATTGGGAGATTAAATGTAGACCCACACAATGAGTTGAACCCAGTTGGATACAACCCAGCCATGTGTTCAGTTACTGAACCAGCTCAATAGACAACCTGCTTGTCAAGAGCAACTCAGAATGGGCGATAAATGCTGGTCTTTTATACAGCTCGGAAACAGGCCCTTCGTCCCAACTCATCCATGCTAACTAAGATGCCTACTCATCCATGCTGACTTGAGCTGGTCCCATTTACGCACATTTGGCTCACATCCTTCCACATATTTCCTATCCATTTATCAGTCCAAATGCCCTTTAAACAACTACTTCCTCTGGCAGCTCATTCCATGTATACATTACCATCTGCGTGAAAAAATTACCCCTCACGTCCCCTTTAACTCTTACCCCTCTCACCTTAAATATAGAAGTTTTAGACTCCCCTACCCTGGAAAAGATTGTGACCATCCACTTTATCTATGCCCTCATGCTATCATAGACCTATATACGTCAGCCCTCAACCTCCTACGCTCCAGGGAAAATGTCCCAGCCTATCCAGTCTCTCCTTATAACTCAAGCTCTCAACTCATTGTAATACTCTCAGTAATATTTTCAGCATCCTTTGCAGATTCCTGCGACACTCTCCAGGGGGCCCTGATATTTACTGTGTATGTCCTGGCCTGGTTTAACTTCTAAAAATACATCACTTCGCACTTTTCTGAGTTAAACACCATATGCTATCCCCCTTGACAACTACCCCAGTTCAACTAGATCCTGTTGTAACCTTAGATAACGCTCTTCACTATCCACCACACCATTAATTCTGGTATCATCTGCAAATTTACATGTTATCAGCGTTGCCAATCTCGTGTTTGATACTTTCTATGTCAAGTCAAGTTTATTGTTTCCACATCCAGAGTCAAACTGTCATGCAGGTCCGATGGAAAAACTTGTCTGCAACAGCATCACGGGCATATAGGTACAGACAACACACAGAACATAAAATACACACAAATTATTTTAGACATTAGTGCAAAAATACAAATCCAACAGAACCATCGAACAGTACAGCACAATACAGGCCCTTCAGCCCATCATGTTGTGCAGACCTTTAAACCATGCCTTAGACTATCTAACCCCTTCCTCCCACATATCCCCCTATTTTAAATTCCTCCATATGCTTATCTAACAATCTCTTGAATTTGACCAACATATCAGCCTCCACCTGGACACAGTACTCTCAATGGATTAATCAAACGTGATTTCTATTGGAGAGGGTGCAGAGGAGATTTACCAGGACGCTGCCTGGATTGGAGGGTATTGAATATGAGGAGAGGCTTAAGGTGCTAGGGCTTTATTCACTGGAAAGGAGGAGGACGAGAGGAGACATGATAGAGGTATATAAAATATTGAGAGGAATAGATAGAGTAGACAGTCAGCGCCTCCTTCCCAGGGCACCAATGCTCAAGACGAGAGGTCATGGCTTTAAGGTTATGGGTGGAAGGTTCAGGGGAGATGTCAGAGGGAGGTTTTTCACCCAAAGAGTGGTTGGTGCATGGAATGCACTGCCTGGGGTGGTGGTGGAGGCAGATACATTGAACAGGTTCAAGAGCTTGTTGGATAGGCATATGGAGGAACGTGAGATAGAGGGATATGCGGGAGGAAGGGGTTAGGTAGTGTGAGGGTGGTCTGGTGGACGGCACGACACGGTGGGCCGAAGGGCCTGTTTTGTGCTGTATGGTTCTATATGTCTGTGCTGAACCAGCTCGATGCTATTAACCCTTTAATAGCGTGACTTTATTGTACAGTGTGAATCCCCTTTCCCCGAACCTCAGACAATAGGCCCATCGTTCTGTGTTTTCCCTCTCCCTCTAATCCACAGGAACCCACAGCATGTAGAATTGTGTAAGATGTTAACCCGAGCGTCCCCTCACTTAAAGTCTCCGTGAAGTGACCCATCCTGATGACAGGGGAATGGATGGTGGGGCAAGCTGAGACACAGGAGACTTCAGATGCTGGGTTCCGGTGGGAGTGGGGAGGGGAGTTGTAACCGAGAGCTCCAGATGGCCACTGTGGACAGAAGATGCGCTCGGTAAAGCGGTCGCCCAGTCTGTACTTGGTCTCACTGATGAGGTCACAGATCCAAGCATCACTCTGGCATGTCTTGCAGGTTCTCTGAGACGGACACTGGGCGCGAACTGGCAATCTCCGCTTCGTGCTTCCGGCTTTTGCAACCGATCCAGATGGAGAACAGACCTCCGTATCCCGGACCATCCCGGTCCAACCCCGCTTCAAGCAGCACTTTTCACAGCGAGCCGGCCTTTCAGGGATTCTGCAGCATTGCCCAGAGCGAAGGACAGCGGGTGGTGGTGGTGGAGAGACCGGGGGAAACCAGGGAGCGGACACCACTCAGCGCCTGGGACACACTGTCGGGACAGAGGGAGCGTCCTCTGCCCCACCACTGCCTGTCACGCACTTTTCCACTGGGAACGGCGCTGGACTGTAAAAGACCCCGCTCCATCCCGGCCGGGATCAGTCCTACATCCGTGGGGCAGTCCCACATCCGTCGGGAGCTGTGTGACGGGCCAGTATCCGGGTCACCGCCCATTTCTGCGCCGAGCTTCCCTCACTCTGAGCGTGTGTGTAATCCCCAATCTGTGCCTTTTCTGTCTGAATAAATCAGCGCAACAGCTTCTGCAAACCCCCCCTGTCCCGTCTGTTCTTGTGCACCGATCACTAAACATTGACAGACAGGTGCAGCAGGTGTGGGCGAGGGGAGTTGCTGGATCATAGAACAGACCACTGAACAGTACAGCACAGGAAAGGGCCCTTCGGCCCACCATGTCTGTGCTGAGCAGGATGCCGAATAAAACTAGTTTCAGGTTTGTTTCTTGTAACATGCATGCACACCTATGGTACAAATACCATGAAAGTCAGCGTTATGCAGCAGCACACAGCACATTACAGACATGACAAAGATGTGTGAAAATTGACTTAAATTAACCCCATATAAGGGTCCTGACCCGAAACGTTGACCACCTGCTTTACTCCACGGATGGTGCCTGGCCTGCTGAGTCCCTCCAGCATCATCGTGGTTTTCATCTGGATTCCAGCATCTGCAGTCCTTTGTTTCTCTTGAATTAACATAAATTATTCATAACTTACAGGACAATATCTTTTCTGTCTGCACATCATCCATATCCCTCCACTCCCTGCATATTCATGTGTCTATCTAAAAACCTCTTAAACTTCTACCTCCAGCACTGCCCTCGGCATCCTGCTCCAGGCATCCACCACTCTCTGTGGAAACAACTTGACCCACACATCTCCTTTACACTTCCCCCTCTCACCTTAAGTGCATCCCTCCAGTATTTGATATTTCTACACCGGGAAAAGTCTCTGATTGCCCACGCGATCTCTGCCTCTCGTAATATTTGAAATTTCTAATGCCCTCCGATGCTCCGTAGAAAACAACCCAAATTTGTCCAGTCGCTCATAACATCTAATCCATGCACCATCCTTGTAAACCTCTTCTGCGCCGTCTCCAAAGGCTCCACATCCTTTCTGTAATAGGAGACCAGAACTGCACTAAATACTCCAAGTGCGGCCTAAGCCAAGTCTTGTTGCAAGAGGGCTGGAGATTAATAATAGCGAAGTAATGTCCCGGTTGCACAGGTGTTGGTGGGGCTACACCTGGAGTACTGCACGTCGCTCTGGAGCTCTTATTTAACTGAGGATATGCTGCCATTGGAGGCAGACGGAAGGAGATTCTCTGTGCGAGAATGTTGTTCTGTCACGGGTGGGTAAATGAGTCAGATCTGTATTCTTGGAGTTGAGAATGAGGGGAGATCATGCACAGAGAAACCCCCCACACCCCTAGAGCTCAGTCCCATCTCTACCCTCACCATCCTCCCACTTGCACCCCCACCCCAAGCCCCACTCCTTGCCCATAAACCAATTCCCACCCCCACCTAGTCCACATTCCAGCCACTGTGGCCCAGTTCTACACCCATACCTGTCTCCAATCAGACCTTGGGGTACATTTGCACCCCTCACCTTAGGTGTTCAGTCCCACCCCACCCCATTCTGACCCCGGCTATAGTTCCGCTCCTCACACCTGGGTCTCAGTCCCACTCACACCCCACTCTGACCGTGGTCACAGTCCCACCCCAAACCCCTCCCCAGAGTCAGCCCTCCCCACCCAACTCTGACCCCGGCTATAGTCCCACCTCACCCCCTCCCCTCCCTGGAATCAGCCCTCCCCATCCCTCTCTGACCCTGGATACAGTTCCACCCATCCCCTCTGGATGCAGTCACCCCTGCCAAGCTCACTCCCCTCCCTCCATTGTACCCATCATCCTCTGATCAGGTTGACTCCCTTCTCCCTAACCCCAGGCCTCAGACATTTACAGCTGGAAGTGGTTAGTTCAGCCCATGGTGCCTATGCCAGGCCCAAAAGTCTCCAGTGCCGTTCTCCCTGTTCGCTGACGTCCAGCCACCTTCGGTCCACACTCGCCCATCCATTCCCGATGGTCTTCATGCAAGTAGTGACAGTGAGAAAAAAGACTAGGAGTGGCAGTAGAATGACCTTTCGCCTTGGCACCACATCTCTTCATTTCCTTGATGTCCAGGAGTCTCTCGATCTCTGTGAATCAAGTAATGACCGAGTCCACAGAGCCCTCGAGGTAGAGGATTCCAAAGTTTCATCGGCCTCTTAGTCTCACGTCAAATCAACTGTCTCATTCTGAGAAGGATCTGATGCTTTTACCCACCCAACCAGCCTACTGGTGCCACCGTAGAACCCAGAACCTTTGTCCTCGGCATCAGCCACTCTGCCAGTCTTAGGATGATCAGCAGACACTTTAACCATGGCTCCTAGAGTTCAGGAAAACTCATTTACACCAACCAGATAAAGCACCGAGTTCTGCGGATCCCCACTGCACATTGTGCTCCACTCTCACCAACCTTGTGACGAAGGTTGTCAAAGGATGCAACAGGATGTAGACCAGTTAGAAACATGGACGGAAGTAGGAAGTGGAGTTTAATCCAGACAGTGTGAAGTGTTGCACCTTGAGATGGATTCACCATGATCATGCCTGATCTGCCCCAGGCCTCACCTCCTCCTCTGTCCCAGTTCCCCATCGGCCTCGATCCCTGAACTTTCAAACATTTATCTCTCTCCTCTCCGCCCTGTCATCGCCGCTGTTATGTTTCAGTGAGATCGCCCCTCATTCCCCTCAACTCTTTTGTTGATCTAACTCCTTTACCCACCTGTGAAGGAAACACCCTCTCACCTAGTGAATTTCCTTCGGACTGCCTTCAATGCCAGAATATCCTCTGGCTCAGAGTGGTGTGCAGTGCTCCAGGTGTAGCCTCAGCAATGCCTCTGCATTACCTCCCTATGACTAAACTCCAACCCCCTTGCAACAACACTTTGCTTGGGCCGCACTGAGAGCACTGTGTGCAGTTCTGGTCTCCCCATCACAGGAAGGATGTGGAGGTTTCGGAGAGGGCGCAGAAGACGTTCACAAGGATGCTTCATGGATTAGACTTTATGAGCTATAAGGAGCGATTGAACAAGTTTGTGTTCTTTTCTCTGGAGCATTAGTGGCTGAGGGGAGACCTGATAGAAATTTATAAAATTATGAGAGGCATAGATCGGGTGGACAGTCTGTTCCCCTGTGTAGAAATATCAAATACTGGATGACATGCATTTAAGGTGACAGGGGGAAAGTTTAGAGGAGATGTGTGGGGCAAGTTTTTTACACAGAGAGCGGTGGGTGCCTGCAGCAGATGCTGGGGGCCGTGGTGGAAGCAGATACCATAGTGGAGTTTAACAGTCTTTCAGGCACATGACTATGTAGGAAGTGGAGGGATATGGATCATATATAGGCCGAATAAATATTGTCGTGTAAGTTTGTCATCTTTACAATGTACTGTGCTGCCGCTGCAAAGAGTTAACTATCACGGCATTTCTTCCATAGGTGTGTATGCCTCTGACAAAAGACAAGGTTGGAACCTGAAACTAGTTTAATTTGGCATCGTGTTCGGCAGAGACATGGTGGGCCGAAGGGCCCGTTCCTGCGCTGCACTGTACTCTTCTGTTCTATGATCCAGCAGGTTCCCTCCCCAACATCCGCTGCACCTGTCTGTTAACGTTTTGCGATCGGTGCACAAGAATAGACGGACTCGGGACAGGGGGGGTTTGCAGAAACTGTTGCGCTGATTTATTCAGACAGAAAAGGCACAGATTGGGGATTATACACACGCTCAGAGTGAGGGAAGCTCGGCGCAGTCAGTGGGCGGTGACCCGAACATTGGACACAGGTCCCAACTGGGCTGCCCCGCGGATGTAGGGGTGATCCCGGCCGGGACGGAGCGGGGTCTTTACAGTCCAGCGTTGTTCCCAGTGGAAAGGTGCGTGACAGGCAGTGGTGGGGCAGAGGACGCTCCCTCTGTTCCGGCAGTATCCCAGGCTCTGTGGTGTCCGCTGCTGGTCCCGGTCCACTTCCTGGGGTCGTGCTTTCTCGCCCCTTCCACCGCCCACCACCCGCTGTCCTTCGCTCTTGGCTATGCTGCGGAATCCCTGAAGGGCAGGCTCGCTGTAAAAAGTGCTGCTTGAAGCGGGGTTGGACCGGGATGGCCCGGGATGCGGAGATGTATCCGTTCTCCATCTGGATAGGGTTGCACAAGCCGGAAGCACAGGATAATACTAGAAAGGTAAGCACAGTTAATGGTGGAACTGCTCCCGCAACACTGGGTGCATGACCAGTGGGAGAAGGCTATTGACCACACTCCTGGCGGCCAGGACATCCCCGCACTTGGAATGTCAGCGGTGGGGCAGGGAAGACCCAGTCTGAATGTTCTGAAGGGATAACTACGTCCATGAGGCCGTGCTGTTGATGTCAACCCCCAAGGTCTGTGCACGGTCCCTTATGGAAGTCTGGCCCAAGAGGTTGGAGCCCATCGGCTCTACGGCAATTGCATCGAAATTAGCTTGGTTATAGATAGAGGGGAGTTACTCGTCACTGGAAGTCTGTGACCAGTGGTGTATCACGGGGATTTGTGCAGGGGCCAGCGATGTTTGTTCCATACATTAACAATTTAGATGCGAATGAAGGGGTCTGATTAATATTTTCACCTATATCACATTGATTGGTGGCATTCTCGATAGTGAGGAAGGCAGTCAGGCTACAGGATGAATTTAATCAGTTGGGCAGAGCAAAGGCAGATAAAATTTAATCATGAAGAATGTGAGGTGAGGTATTTTGCAAGGAATAACAAGGCTAGGACACGTACCATGAATGGTAGGGTCTTGCGGAGTATTGAGGAACAGAGGGACCTCTGTGCACGAGGATCCCTGAAGGTGGCAGCACGGGTAGATAGAGGGATGAAGCGATACGGGATGATGGTCTTTGTCAGCTTGGGCACAGAATATAAGAACATGGAGTCTTATTACAACTCTGTCAAACATTGGTTATGCCACAGCTGGAGTAGAGTGTGTAGTTCTGGTCACCACTTACAGGAAGGATGTGATTGCACTGGAGAGGGTGCACAGGAGATTCACCGGGATGTTGCCTGGGATCCAAGGTTTCTGTTATGAGAGACTGCGTTTGTTTTCCTTGGAGTGGAGGAGGCTGGGGGTGTAGAATAATGTGAGGGGAATGGATCCGGTAGATAGGAATCTTTTCCCCATGACAGAGGTGTCTAAGACCAGAAGGTGTAGGGTTCAGTTCAGGAGATCTTTTCCCCCAGAGGGTGGTTGGAACCTCAAACGCACTGACTCTCACAACAAAACCAGCACTTGAATCGCTGAGGCAGAGAAGGCGACAGACCAAGTGCTGCAAAATATGATTGGAATAGATACGGCAATGAGCAGAACTCTCCGCAAGGGTACACGGATCAGCACAAGTCTCCCTGGTGAGGTATACCTGGGCAATGAGCTGTTTCCCCCAGGAGGAATAAAATAGAACATAGAACAGTACAGCACTCAAAGTCCCTTCGACCCACGATGTCTGTGCTGAACATGATTCCAAAGTAAACTAAACATGATCTATATCCCTTCATTCCCTGCATATTCATGTGGCCATCTAAATACCTCTTAAATATTGCTATCACACTTGCTTCCAACAAAACTCCTGGCCGCACATTCCAGGCACCTACCACTCTCTGTGTAAAAATACTTGCCTCATGAATCTCCTCTGAACTTTCCACCTCTCACCTTTAAGTTATGTCCTCTGGTACTTGACATTTATACCCCAGGGAAAAGATTCTGACTGTATACCCTACATATGCCTCTCATAATTTTGTAAATTCCCCTCAGCCTCTGGCACTTCAGAGAAAACAACCCAAGTTTATACGAACTCTCCTCATAGCTAGTACTCTCTAATCCAGCCAACATCCTGGTGAACCTCTTCTACACCTTCTCCAAAGCCTCCACATCCTTTCTGTAATGGGGTGAACTGAACTACACACGCTACTCCACATGGGGCTTAACCAATGTTTTCTACATCTGCAATATGACTTCTCGACCTTTATTCTCAACACCCTGACCAATGAAGGCAAGCATGCCTTCTTTACCATCCTATCTACTTGCAGAGCCACTTTCAATGAGCTATGGGTTGCGCCCCAAGATCCCTTTGTACAACAGTGCTCCTAAGGGTCCTGCCATTTACTATATACTTTCCTCTTACATTTGACCTCTCAAAGTGCAACACCTCACACTTGTTTGGATTAAACTCCATCTGCCATTGTTCTGCCAACATTTCCAACTGTATCCTTTGACAAACTTTTTCATTATCCACAACTCCACCAATTGTTTGTGTCGTCTAGAAACTTATCAATCAGCCCGCCCGCACTTCTGTCCAAGTCATTAATATATATCACAAACAACAGAGGTCCCTGAACTTATCCCTGCAGAACACCACTGGTCACAGGCCTCTAGTCAAAATAGCACCCTTCTACCACGACCTCCCATGTCTTCTATGGCAAAGCCAATTTTGTATCCAATCTACCAAGTCTCCATGGATCCAATTTATCTTAGTCTCTGGGTCAACCTACTATGAGGGACCTTGTCAAGAGCCTCATCAAAGCCCATGTGGACAACATCCATTGCCCAACCCTCATCAATCACCTTCGTCATCTCCTCAAAGTCCCCTGCGACAGAAGGGTCAGTGAGAGGGAAGGCAGGAGGAGGTAGGGGAGGAAAGAGAGTGTGTAGATTGGAGAGTAGGGTGGAGGGAGGGAGTGAGGGGAGGTGTGAGGGGAACAGTCAGATTGCCGTGGTGGGAATGTGGAGGAAAGCGGTGGTGAGCAGTACTCACGTTAGGAGCCGGATCAGTGGGGTTCGTGCGTTCCAAACGCCTCCACCTCACACAGGGTGAGGAAACTCCGACACCTTGGTTGGACGATGTTCAAGTAGCGACCGTGGACGCCGGCGGGCTCACAGTAAAAGCTGGCAGTCTGTCCCGCGGGGATGTGGGTGATCTTTGCACAGCTGGGAGAGAAGATGGAGAGAGAATGAAGGCTGTGGCCACGCCTCCAGGTTAGAGAACACATGACCTCTGGAATCACAGCAGACTCCACACACCAACAACAACTTACAAACTAACCTTAACTCAGCCACACTGCAGAAAGACGGGGTAGGACTCGGCTGTCCGCCTCTCTGTCCAGTCCCATTGCCCACAATGTTGTGCCATCATAGCTAATCCCTCCTACCTACAGAATGCCCATATCCCTCTATTTTCCTCTCATTCATGTGCCCATCCAAGCCCCTCGTAAAAAAAAACCCAATCAATTTGCCTCCACAACCCTATCAGGCAACCCATTCCAGACATCCACTCCTCTGAGTAAAAAACATACCCCTCACGTCTGTTTTACCATAGAACCATAGAACCATACAGCACAAAACAGGCCCTTCGGCCCACCGTGTCGTGCCGTCCACCAGACCACCCTCACACTACCTAACCCTTTCCTCCCGCATATCCCTCTATCTCACGTTCCTCCATATGCCTATCCAACAAGCTCTTGAACCTGTTCAATGTATCTGCCTCCACCACCACCCCAGGCAGTGCATTCCATGCACCAACCACTCTTTGGGTGAAAAACCTCCCTCTGACATCTCCCCTGAACCTCCCACCCATAACCTTAAAGCCATGACCTCTCGTCTTGAGCATTGGTGCCCTGGGAAGGAGGCACTGACTGTCTACTCTATCTATTCCTCTCAATATTTTATATACCTCTATCATGTCTCCTCTCATCCTCCTCCTTTCCAGTGAATAAAGCCCTAGCACCTTAAGCCTCTCTTCATATTCAATACCCTCCAATCCAGGCAGCATCCTGGTAAATCTCCTCTGCATCCTCTCCAATGCCTCCACATCCTTCCTATAATGAGGCGACCAGAACTGAACACAGTATAAATGTGGCCTAACTAGAGTTTTGTAAAGCTGCATCATAACTTCGCGGCTCTTAAACTCAATCCCGCGACTTATGAAAGCCAACAACCCATTGGCCTTCTTAACTGCTCTTTCCACCTGTGAGGCAACTTTCAATGAACTATGAATATGAACCCCCAGATCCCTCTGCTCCTCCACACTGCCAAGTACCTTGCCGTTTACCCTGTACTCTGCCCTGGAGTTTGTCCTTCCAAAGTGTACCACCTCACACTTCTCCGGATTGAACTCCATCTGCCACTTGTCAGCCCAGCTCTGCATCCTATCAATATCCCTCTGTAAGCTCCGACAGCCCTCCACACTATCCACAACACCGCCTATCTTAGTGTCGTCCGCAAACTTACTAACCCAGCCCTCCACCCCCTCATCTAAGTCATCTATAAATATCACAAAAAGTAGAGGTCCCAGAACCGATCCCTGCGGGACACCACTAGTCACTGCCTTCCAATCCGAGGGCACTCCTTCCACCACAACCCTCTGCTTTCTACATGCAAGCCAATTCCTAATCCACACAGCCAAGCTTCCTTGGCTCCCTTGGCCTCTGACCTTCTGAAGAAGCCTACCATGAGGAACCTTATCAAATGCCTTACTAAAATTCATGTAAACCACGTCCACCACACTGCCCTCATCAATCTTCCTGGTCACCTCCTCAAAGAACTCTATCAGGCTTGTGAGGCAAGATCTTCCCTTCACAAAGCCATGCTGGCTGTCCCTAATCAGTCCATGATTCTCTAGGTGTTCATAAATCCTATCCCTTAGAATCCTTTCTAACAGCTTACCCACCACAGACGTGAGACTCACCGGTCTATAATTCCCTGGCCTATCCCTATTACCTTTTTTGAACAAGGGGACCACATTTGCAACCCTCCAATCCTCCAGCACCACTCCCGTAGACAGCGAGGACTCAAAGATCCTTACCAGCGGTTCAGCAATCTCCTCCCTAGCCTCTCGAAGCAGCCTGGGGAAAATCCCGTCAGGCCCCGCAGATTTATCTTGTCTTAATATTATTTAACAACTTCAACACATCCTCCCTCTTGATATCAACAACCTCGAGAACATTACCCCTACCAGCACTCCCTTCCGCGTCATCAAGACCCCTCTCCCTGGTGAATACCGAAGAGAAGTACTCATTCAGAACTTCTCCCACTTAGTTTTGAACCTACTCTCTCACACACCTTAAATGCATGCCCTCTGGCATTGGATTAGGTGCCTGAGAAATAATATCTCATGAATTTAAGTGTTTTGAAGAGTTGACCAATAGAGTTGATGAGGGCGGGGTGGTAGATGTTGTCTACATATATTTTAGCACAGCCTTTACCCAAGTTCACCCATGATAGGCTAGTCTGGAAGGTTAGATCACATAGTATCCAGGGTGAGCTAGCCAATTGGATACAAAATTGACTTTGCAGAAGGAATCAGAGAGTGCTAGTGGAGGATTGCTTTTCAAATTGGAGGCCAGTGGTGTGCTGTAGGGGTCAATGCTTGTTGCACTGTTGTTTGTCATCTATATTAATGATTTGGATGAGAATGTAGTTGCCATGGTTAATAAGTGTGTGGAGGACACCAAAATTGATGGTATAGTTGACAATGAAGGAGGTTGCGTAAGGTTGAAAGAGCATGTAGATGAACTGGCAAACTAGGCCAAGGAACGGCAGATGCAATTTGTCTGATGTGAAGTATTGCATTTTGGGAAATTAAACCAGGGCATGACTTCCATGGTGAATTACAGGGTCCTGGGGAGCTTTGCAGAATAACTGAGACATAGAGGTACAAGTACATTGTTCTCCAGAAGTGGTGACTCAGGTAGAGACGGTGTCGAAGAATGCACGTGGCATGTTTTCCTTCATCAGTCAGAGCATCGAGTACAAGAGTTGGGACGTCATGTTACTACTGTACAAGTTTGGTGATATCAAACTTGGAGGATTGTGTGCAGTTTTGGTCGCCATACTATAGCAAGGACATCATTAAGGGTGCAGAAAATATTCATGAGGATGTTACCCAGACTGGAGTACTTGAGTTATAAGGAGAGACTGGATATGCTGAGATTGTTTTCCCTGGAGCAGAGGCTGAGGGGTGACCTTATCGAGATTTATAAAATCATGAGGGGTATCGATAAGGTGGACAGTCACAGTCTTTTCCCTGGGGTAGGGGAGTATAAAACTAGAGGGCATGGATTTAAGCTGAGAGGGGATTGATTAAAAGGGGCCCTGAGGTGCAACTTTTCCACACAGAGGGTGGTGGGTATATGGAACTTGCAACCGGAGGAAGCTGTAGAGGTAGGTACAATTATGACATTTAAAAGACATTTGGACAGGTAAATGGATAGGAAAGGGTTAGAGGGATGTGGCTGAAAAGCAGGCAACAGAAGTAGCTTATGTTGGAAGTTTGGTCGGCCCAACTCATCGATGCTGACCAAGATGTCTGTCTGATCTAGTCTCACTTGCCCCCGTTGGGCCCACATCCCTCTAACCCTTTCCTGTCTTTGTTACTGTCTAAATGTCTTTTAAACATAATCATGCCCACCTCAACTGCTTCCTCTGTCAGTTATTCAATACAGCCACCTTGTTTAAAGCTTTATCTGGTAAATACTATATATCCTGTCTATGACCCTCATAAATTTATAAACCTCTACAATGTCACCCTTCAGCTTCCCATTTACCCAGCTGATCCAACATTCCCCCCATCTAATCTCTCCCTATAACTACACCCTCCATTCCTGGCCATGAAGGAATTTAAAACTAACTGGAACGAGTGAAGGACAGTTGAAGTAGACAAAACAAATGTTTCTATTGTTGCCATGTGGTGGAAGGAATGGAGGCCACTATTTTGTTAAACTGTTCCTCCAACCATTATTTTGTGAACTGTTTCCCGAACTGGTTCTTGCTGAGGGATGGTTGGGTCAGAGTAATTGAAAGGGGATATAACACCTTGTGATGACACTTTAAGATAACGATGTACTTGTACTTGAGCAGATGGACTACACCCCAGGGTTCTGAAAGAGGTAGATGGAGATTGTGGAGGTATTTTGGTTTGTCCCCTTTGACTCTCACCAACCTTTACCGATGCACCATAGAAAGCATCCTATCTGGATGTATCACGGCTTGGTACGGCAACTGCTCTGCCCAAGACTGCAAGAAGCTGCAGAGAGTTGTGGACACAGCCCAGTGCATCACGGACACCGGCCTCTCCTCCTTGGACTCTGTCTTTACCTCTCGTTGTCTTGGTGAAGTAGCCAGCATAATCAAAGACCCCACCCACCCGGGACATTCTGTCTTCTCTCCTCTTCCATCGGGTAGAAGATACAGGAGCCGGAGGGCACGTACCACCAGACTTAAGGACAGCTTCTACCCCACGGTGATAAGACTATTGAACGGTTCCCTTACAGGATGAGATGGACTATGACCTCACGATCTACCTCGTTGTGACCTTGCACTTTATTGCACTGCACTTTCTCTGTAGCTGTGACACTTTACTCTGTACTGTTATTGTTTTTACCTGTACTACACCAGTGCACTCTGTACTAACTCAATGTAACTGCACCGTGTAATGAATTGACCTGTACGATTGGTTTGTAAGACAAGCTTTTCACTGTACCTTGGTACAAGTGTCAATAATAAACCAATACCAATACCAATGGTATTGGAAGTGTTCTTTCAAAAATCATTGGATTCAGGGATGGCCCCAGAGGACGCAAATGTAATGCCGTCGTTTAAGGGAGCGAGGCAAAAGATAGGAAATTATAGGCCAGTTAGCCTGACCTCAGTGGCTGGTAAGATTCTAGGTCCATTATTAAGGATGACATTTCAGAGTACTTGGAAGTACATGAAAACATAGGACGAGCTCAGCATGGTTTCATTAAAGGGAGATCTTGCCTGAAGAATCTGTTAGACTTCTTTGAGGAAGTGACAGGCAGGTTAGAGAAAGGAGAGTCAGTGGATGATACTTAATTGGATTTTCAGAAGGCCTTTGACAAGGTGCCACACACGAGGCTGCTAAACAAGATAAGAGCCCATGGTGTTAGAGGCAAGGTATGAGCATGGATAGAAGATTGGTTGACTGGCAGAAGGCAGAAAGTGGGAATAAAAGGGTCTTTACCAGGATGGCTGCCGGTGACTAGTGGAGTTCAAAAGGCGTCAGTATTGGGACCACAACTTTTCACTTAATACATTAAATATTTGGATGAAAGAATTGGTGGCGTTGTGGCCAAGTTTGCAGATGACACCAAGGTAGTGGAGGAACAGGTAGTGTTGCAGAGGCAGGAAGTCTGCAGAAGGATTTGGACAGGTTGGGAGAGTGGACAATGAAGTGGCAGATGGAAATACAGAGTAGGGAAATGCGGGATAATGCACTTTGGCAGGAAGAATAAAGATGCAGACTGTTTTCTAAATGGGGAGAAAATTCAGAAATCGGAGGTGCAAAGGGACTTGGTAATTCTAGATCAGGATTCCATCAAGGTTAACGTGCAGGTTCAGTCGGCAGTAAAGGAAGGAAATGCAATGTCAGCATTCATTTCCAGAGGACCAGAATATAAAAGCAATGATGTACTGCTGAGGCCTGTCCCCAAGGAAGGACATGCTGACCCTGGAGAGGGCCCAGAGGCATTTGATCTCTCTGGGCCTGTACTCGCTGGAGTTTAGAAGAATGGGGGTGGGGGGGTGGGGTGGGGGTGAATCTCATTGAAACCAACCGGATACTGAAAGGCCTCGATAGAGTGGACGTGGAGTGGATGTTTACATTAGTAAGGAAGTCCAGCCTCAGAATAAAGGGACATCCATTTGAAACTGACATGAGAGGAATTTCTTCAGCCAGGGGGAGGTGAATCTGTGGAATTCATTGCCACTGGTGGTTGTGGATGCCAAATTATTGGGTGTATTTATGGCAGAGATTAATAGGTTCCTAATTGGTAAAGGGGTTAAGGGTTACGGGGAGAAGGTGAGAGAATGAGGTTAAAGAAATCGGCCATGACTGAATGGTGGTGCAGACTTGATGGGCCGAGTGGTCTACTTTTGCTCCTATATCTTATGGTCTTATGGTATTATGAACTCCAAGGTCCCTCTGTTCTACAACAAGGCCCTACCGTTCACTGTGAAAGGCCCATCCTGGTTTGACTTTCCAAAATGCAACACTTCACACTTATCTGAATTGAAAGCCATTTCCTAAACTTCTGCTGAATTACCCGGCTGATCAAGATGCCCCTGTAATTTTTGAAAACCATGTTCATTGTCTATGACACCATCTACTTTAGTGCCATCTGCAAACTTCTGTAACCATACCTTGCACATTCTCATCCCAATCGTTTATACAAATGGTGAATAGCAAAGCTCACAGCACCCACCCCTGAGGCACACCATCAGTCACGGGCCTCCAGTCCGAGAACCAACCTTCCATCATCACCCACTGCTTCCTACCATCAAGAGAATTGGGGGTATCCAATTAAGATAAGACAAGATATCTTTATTAGTCACATGTACATCGAAACACACAGTGAAATGCATCTTTGCGTAGACTGTTCTGGGTGAGTGTCGCCACACTTCCGGCACCAACATAGCACGCCCGCAACTTCCTAACCTGTACATCGTTGGAATGTGGGAGGAAACCGGAGCACCCGGAGGAAACCCACGCAGACACTGGGAGAACGTAGCAACTCCTTATAGACAGCGGCCAGAATTGAACCCGGGTCGCTGGTGCGTTAATAGCGTTACGCTAACTGCTACACTACCATGCCTGCCCATTAGCTAGCTCTCCCTAGATCCCATGCGGTCTAACCTTCCAGATCAGAAGCGGGTGTGTTGTGCGTGCTGTGGAGGGATGGCTCTGCCTCACTCACAGGGTGTTGTTGTTGCCGTTGTTCTCCAGCGAGTCTCCAATCCGGATCTCGGCTCCGTTCAGTCTGTAGGCTTTCCTGTTCATGTTGGTGACGTTGACCACGTAGATGCGGTAGTGTCTCTGCAGATCCACTCTCCACCACGGGTTGCACTGTCTATTGGTGCTGCTGCAGGACGAGTGACTGAATTCAGTGTCGTGGTTTCCATCGATGGCGTTGTCTGCATCTGCATAATGTGCTTGGGTGGTCGACTGAGTTGCCCGAACTCCAGTAATCACACTCTCTGTGGCAGAAACCTCAAAGTCAAACATGGAACAGACAGGAGGAGCCAGCTGCAGGTACATGTATACAGTGTCTACAGAACTCCTTCAGCTCACCGAGCCGTGCCAGCAGACCCTGCGGATCAGTTTTCCCACCACCATGTCTTCACTGGTTGTTCCCTCTCACTGCACCCTCGGTTCCCAAATATTCCCGGGAAGTTACCTGGACCCTTCTTTGGGGAGATGAAACCGAGGTGTAACTGTTCCACTGGTTCTCTGTTCCCAATTATAATTTCCCTGGTTTCTGAGTGTTGGGGACCAATATTTGTCTTCACTAAACGATATTCTCCCCGCATAATTTGCAGAGTCGATGACTCTAAACTTTTACAGTCCTTATGTTCACAGAGACTCCACCTGCTCCCCCCCTCCTGTTTGCCCTGCTTTGCTGAATTATAAATCCCTCCCTGCCCCCCCCCCCCCCCCCCCCCCCGTACTCAGGACTGCTGATATTTCTGGCAAATTTATGGCCACCTCTCAGCAGTTAAGGTGTGCAAGGTATTAAATGAATATTTACCATGGAGAAGGATATGAAAACGTAGAACAAAGAACAATACAGCACAGGAACAGGCTCTTCGGCCCACCATGTCTGCGCTGAACCCAATGCCGAATTAAATTTAAATCCCTTCTGCCTGCACATGATCCGTATCCCTCCATCCCTGCATATTCATGTGTCTAACAGCCTACTAAACACTACTGGTGTATCTGCTTCCAGCAGTACTTCTGGCAGCCTGTTCCAGGATCTACCACTCTTTGTGTAAAAACCTTGCCCTGCACATCTCCTTTAAACTTCCCCCCCCCCCCCCTCACCTTAAATGCACGTCTTCTTGTATTTGACATTTCTACCCTGAAAAAAGATGCTGTCTACCTATCATTGCTTCTCATAATTTTATAAACTTCTGTCAGGTCTCCCTTCAGCTTCTGCTGCTCCAGAGAAAACAATCTCCCTGTAGCTCATACCCTCTAATCCAGGCAACATCCCGGTAAATCTTTTCTGCACCCTTTCCAAAGCTTCAACATGCTTCCTGTAACAGGGTGACCAGAACTGCACACAATACTCCAAGTGCAGCTAAAGTTTCATAGACCTTACTCCTATATTCAAGCATGCCATTCACCTTCTTTACCACCCTATCTACTTGCGTGGCCACTTTCAGGGAGCTGTGGACTTGGACTCCAAGATCCCTCTGTACATTAATGCTGTTGAGGGTCCTGCCATTAACTGTATACGTTTCAGTCACATTTGAACTCCCAAAGCACAACACCTCACACTTGCCAGTATTAAACTCCATCCGACATTTCTCTGCACATATTTGTAACTGATACATATCCCGCGAAATACTTTGACAACCCTCTTCACAACTCCACCAATTTTTGTGTCATCTGCAAACTTACTAATGCACTGCTCCACATTTTTAGCCAAGTCATTTTTATATATCCAAACTTGGATGCTGCCTGGTTTGGAGAGTATGGATTATGAGGAGAGACTAAGGGAGCTAGGGCTTTACTCATTGAGGGGAGACATGATAGAGTTGTACAAAATATTAAGAGGAATAGATAGAGTGGACAGCCAGCGCCTCTTTCCCAGGGCACCAATGCTCAATACAAGAGGGCATGGCTTTAAAATAATGGGTGGGAAGTTCAAGGGAGATATCAGAGGAAGGTTTTTTTACCCAGAGAGTGGTTGGTGCATGGAATGCGCTGCCTGGGGTAGTGGTGGAGGCAGGTACATTGGTCAAGTTCAAGAGATTGTTAGATAAGCATATGGAGGAATTTAAAATAGAGGGATATGTGGGAGGAAGGGGTTCAATAGTCTTAGGCGTAGTTTAAAGGTTGGCACAACATGGTGGGTCGAGGGGCCTGTATTGTGCTGTACT
Source organism: Pristis pectinata (assembly GCF_009764475.1). Taxonomy (NCBI): domain Eukaryota; kingdom Metazoa; phylum Chordata; class Chondrichthyes; order Rhinopristiformes; family Pristidae; genus Pristis; species Pristis pectinata. Next base: position 1,042,788 of record NC_067409.1, on the reverse strand, counting down.
GTTCTATGGTTTAAACAACAGAGGCCCCTCTACGGATCTCTGCGGAACACCACTGGTCAAGGACTTCCAGCCAGAATAACACCCCCCACCACTACCCTCTTTTCTTCCATGGGCAAGGCCATTCTGGATCCAAACTACAAAGTCTCCGTGGATCCCATGCACCATAATATTCCAAATCATGAGGGGGATAGATAGGGTGAACAGTCACAATCTTTTTCCCAGGGTAGGGGAGTTGAAAACTAGAAGGCGCAGGTTTAAGATGAAAGGGGCAATGTTTAAATAAACCTTTCAGGCAATTTGTCTCGCAGTTGGTGAGTATGTGGAACGAGGTGCCAGAGGGCACAATTGCGTTTAAGAGACATTTGGATAGGTATATGGATCGGAAGGTTTCAGGCAGCTATGGACCAAACGGAGGCAAATGGGACAAGCCCTGGAAAGCTCCTTTGTTGGCGTGGGCGCTGTATAACTCTACAACTGTGATTCTATAGATCCGTTGGAAATCTTATGCGAAGAAATGGCAGACAGAGTTTAATACAGACAAGTGTGAAGAGATTCATTTTGAGAGGTCAAATGCAACAGGGAAGTATACGTTAAATGACAAGACACTTAAAGACATTGATGTACAGGAGGTTCTTGCGGTCCAAGTCCATAGCACTATGAAATTGGCCACGCAGGTAGATAGCATAGTAAAGAAGGCATATTGCATGCTTGCCTTCTTCGGTCAGGGCACTGGGGATAAAAGTTGGAAAGTCATGCTGCAGCTATACAAAGCTTTGGTATGGCCACACTTCATGTATTGTGTGCAATTGTAGCCTTCATCACTAATGACCCTCGCCATTTGCCCTGGTTACTACCATTGGAGAGGAGGTACAGCAGCCTGAACACTCACTTTCAACGATTCAGGAACAGCTTCTTCCCCGCCACCATCAGATTTCTGAACAGTCCGTGAACCCATGAACAAACATTACCTCGTTATTCCTTTTTTTTTGAACTATTTATTTTTGTAATTTACAGTAATTTTGTCCTTGCACTGTACTGCTGCCGCAAACCAACACATTTCATGTCATGTCAGTCAGCGATAATAAATCTGATTGTGAATTCTAGTCGCCCTGTTACAGGAAGGATATGCAGGCTATGGAGTGAGTGCTGAAGGGTGAATGCTCAGGCCTTTGGAGAGTGTTGTCAAACAGAGGGACACAGGAATAAAACAACATAGTTCGCTGAAAGTGCCAACATAACTAGACAGGGTGGTGAAGAAGCTGTTTAGTACACTGGCTTCATCAGTCAGGGCACTGAGTATAGGAGCTGGGATGTTATGTTGCAGTTGTACAAGATGCTGGTGAGGCCGCACGCGGAGTATCGTGAATAGTTTTGGTCACCCTGCTACGGAAGGACGTTATAAGGATGTTATACCATTGACACTTATTACAGCTATAAGCTGGAAGAAGTGTAAAGAAGATTTATAAGAATGTGCCAGGACTCGAGGGCCTGAGTTATAGGGAGAAGTTGGCCAGGCTAGATCTTTATTCCTTGGAGCACATGAGACTGATTGCTGACATTATGGACGTGAATGAAATAGTGGGGATTGATAAGGTGAATACACAAGGTTGTTTTCCCAGGGAAAGGAAATCAAAATCTTGAGGGCATGGGGTTAGGGTGAGAGGGGAAAGATTTACAAGGTAGCTGAGGGGGCAACTTCTTCCTGCAGAGGGTGGTTCGTATATGGAAAGAGCTGCCAGAGGTACAATAACATCATATAAAAGACACTTGGACAGGTACATGGATAGGAAAGGATTAGAAGGATATGACCAAATGCGGGTGAGTAGGATTAGTTTAGATGGGCATTATGGTCGGCGTGGATGATTTGCGCCGAAGGGCCTTTTTCCGTGCTGTATCACTCCGTGACTCTTTGACCCTATGACTCCGAGAGTTTCACTAGGATGTTGCCTGAATTAGAGTTATATAAAAAGAGTTTGGACAGACTTGGATCGTTTTCCCTGGAGCACTGGAGGCGAAGGGAAGACCACATAAAGGCTTATGAGGGACATAAATACGGTAATAATCAGTGTCTTTTTCCCAGTGTAGAAATGTCAAATACTAGAGTGCCTAATTGTAAGGTGAGAGGGGGAAGTTTAGAGGAGATGTGCGGGACACGTTTTTTCCCCCACACAGAGTGTTAGGTGCCTGAAAAGCGCTGCTTGTGTAAGTGGTGGACACAAAACTGGTATTTAAGATACATTTATTCAGGTACATGAATACGCAGGAAATGGAGGGATATGGATCATGTGCGGGCAGATGGGATTAGTTGGCATCGTGGTCAGTGCAGACATGGTGGGCTGAAGGTCCTGATCCTGTGCTGTACTGTTGTGTTCTGTAGTACCCAATTCATGCCTCGTTCCTTCGTAGTTTCCTTTGTTCAGATTCAGGACCCCTTCCTCTCAACCCGTTCCAATCCCACAAACGTGGAGACAGATACAGACATACAGATATTCTCTCCCTCTATCTTTCTTGCTCTCTCTTGTTTCTCCTCCTCTCTCTCACTCTTTCCTGGACAGAATGATCCATCACAGCTGCTGGTTTGTGCCTTCACTCTGACCTCTGGCACCGTGTGATGGGAAAGAAATGCATACAAATCTGTCAGATCTCTGACCGCTGCTTCGCCACGTTTGTGAGCAGTGGACACAGACACAGGAAGGTCTTACCTTGTGACTTGGTGAAGTGAAGGATCACACAGAGAGAAGCAAGCAGCAGTAGGTAACGGAACTTCATCCTGCAGGAATCCCAGAGAAAGGGGATGTGATTCACACTGAGGAGAGTCAGAGTCATAAAGTAATACAGCACGGGAACAGGCCCTTTGGCCCAACTTGTACATGCTGACCAAGTTGTCTACCTGAGCTAGTCCCATTTGACAGCATTTGACCCATATCATTCTAAACCCTTCCTGTCTATGTGCCTCTCCAAATGTAATTTTACCTGCCTGCACCACCTTCTCGTGCAACTAGTACCATATATCAACCACCCTCTGGGTGAAAGAGTTGCCACTCAGGTCCTTTTTAATTCATTTCCCCTCTCACTGGAAACCTATGCCCCCTAGCTTTTAGACGCTCCTTCACTGGGGAAAAGACTGCAACCATTCAACTTATCTATTCCCCTCATGATTTTATAAACCTCTATAAAATATCCCCCCAGTCTCCAGGGAAAACAGTCCCAGCCTATATCAGCATTCCAGTGTTGATACCATCCTTCTGAATCTTTCCTGCCCCTTTCCCAGCTTAATCCTTCCTTTTGTCAACACCTTCCTATGGTCAATATTTCATTTGTGAGCCTGTTGTCCACATGTCCTGCTCCCCGAGCCTCTCTCCTCTGGAGAACTCCCTCCTTCTTCACTACATCAGCCAAGCAGGGTGTGCAGACATTTCTTTAACCTTCTCTGCTCCAAAGAGAACCGTCCCCAGTTCCCCAGCCTCTCCATTGAAGGCTCACACGTTGCTGCTGATCCTCCCCGCTCCATCTACTGTTGTGAACGATTCTATACAACAGTTAACCCTTTAACTACCAATGTAATAGTCCCCGTTGCTCAGATTGGATTCCTGGAGCATGGGAAAGGTTGCTCACCTTCTGCAGAGTTTCCACAGAGCTGAGGGGCCCTCCTCTGATCCCAGTTTATATCGAGGCAGCCCAGGGATGGCTCAGCGTCCAACTGGTCACATAGTGGCCAGAGCAGGCGTTCCATTGGCTGAAAGTAGAACGTTACTTGTCAGTCTTGGGCAATGGGACATTGAGCAACGTGCAAATGGAAGGAGAGGGGATGTGCAATGTGTGGTGGCCATTACTCACCCAGGGTGAGGAAAGACGGAACATTCTACTGGAAGGAGGAAGTATGGAGAAGCTGGGGAGAGCAATCAGTCCCATCACATCCCCGGGGTCACGTGGAAGCCAGAGCTTTGGAGCCCATACCCACCTTGGTCACAATTTGGCCCCATGAGGACCCCCAGCTGAGGATGTGAGGGGTGAGACAGTGGGCAGCACTCTCACTCCTGAGGCACAACGTTGAACATTTGTGTGTGGGTTGGTGGGTTAATTAGTGACTGTCTACAGAGTCATAAGGATATACAGCACGGAAACAGGTCCTTCGGCCCAACTCGTCCATGCCGACCAAGTTGCCTACCTGTCAGTCTTGGGCAATGGAACATTATCCTGTTTCCCTGCGTTTGGTCCATATCCCTCCAAACCTTCCTTATCCATGCACCTGTCCAAATATCTTTTCAACTGTTTAATTTTACTTGCCTCCACAGCTTTCTCTGGTTGCTCATTCCATGTATCCACAACCCTCTGGATGAAAAAGTTGCCCCTCAGATCCACTTTGAATCTTCCCCCTCTCACCTACATCCTCTAGCTTCAGACTCCCCTCCTCTGGGAAATAGACAGTGACCTTTCATCTTATCTATGCCCCTCATGACGTCACATGGTATAAGGGTCACACCTCCCCCTCCGATGTTCCAGGGGAAACAGTCGTGGCCTATCCAGCCTCTCCTTATAACTCAAACCTCCAGTCCCGGCAACACCCGTGCGAATCTGTTCTGCACCCTCTTCAGCTTAATGACATGCTTCCTGTTGCTGGGCGACCAGAACTGCCCACAACACTCCAGCAGCCTCACCTCTGAGACACGTCATCGACGGGTTAGGTCCCACTTCAGAACCTTGAGCACAACAATGTCAGCTGAGACTGCCAAGCAGTACTGAGGAAGTGCCGTATGCTCAAGGGTTCTCCTGTCAGGCAGGACCTCTCATGTTATAAGATTCTGTGGCTCTGTTCTGAGTGTTCTACGTTCTAGGTTCTGAGAGGAAGGGGGTCCCCACTGTTCGGTGCAATGTTCACCTCTCAGCCAATGTCACTGGAACACTGTCTCTGGTCATGGATTAACCTGGATCCTGCAGGGACCAGACTAGTTCCCCTGTTGCAACTCTAAAGGATTCTCTGTTGAGGAGCTTAGACGGTAGCAGTTCCCCTGGAAGGGTAAAGTATTCATTGCTTTCAGGCCTTACTGCTCCGACGATGTTAAAGTCTTCATCCACGGACCTTGTACAGGACGGGAGGGGCTTATGGGAAAGTGGGGAGAATAGATCCGTAGGGGACAGGGAATCCTCCGTGAACCAGCAAAGACCTGAATCAATCTGGGCCAAAATATTCTCCTCTGTGTCATAACTAAATGTCTGAACGATCTTTGCACTGTCATAGGACATACCTATTACTCTTTCAGTACGGAGACCACAACTGTCTGCCGTACCGCAGGCACAGTCTCACCAACATCCAGGACCGCTGCACTACAAGCCCCACTCTTACACTGTAGCAACAGCTGATCAATGAGAATGTTATAAACAAAAGAGGACAACAAGGACAGCCACAAGGGGAGAACCGATGAAATGTGAAGGTAAGCCAGCCAATAATATAATAGGATACCAGGAGTTTTTCACATACGTTGAAGGATAAAGCAGAGGCAAGACTGGACATCGGAAAATGACTCTGGAGAAGAAGTGATGGGGAACAAAGAAATGGCGGACGAACTGAATAAGTATTTTGCGTCAGACTTCACTGTGGAAGACACCAGCAACATGCCAGATGTTGGAGAGGGTCAGGGGAGGAAGTGAGTGTAGTCGCTATTACTCAGGTTAAGGTGCTTGGGAAACTGAAAGGACTGAAGGTGGATAAATAACCTGGACCAGATGGACTACACCCCAGGGTTCTGAAAGAGGTAGCTGAAGAGATTGTGGAGACATCAGTAGTGATCCTTCAAGAATCACTAGATTCAGAAATGGTTCCAGAGAACTGGAAAATCACAAATGTCACTCCGCTCTTTAAGAAGGGAGGGAGGCAAAAGACAGGAAATTATTGGATGGTTAGCCCAATTTCAATGGTTGGTAAGATGTTAAAATATCTTACCAACATGTAAGATGTTAAGAGTCCATTATTAAGGATGAGGTTTCGGATTACGTGAAAGCACGTGATAAAATGGGCCGAAGTTAGCACGTTTCTTTAACGGAAAATCTTGTCAGACAAATCTGTTGGAACTCTTTGAGGAAGTAACAGGCAGGAGAGACAAAGGAGAGTCAGTGGATGTTGGTTACTTGGATTTTCAGAAGGCCTTTGACAAGGTGCCACACATGAGGCTGCCAAACAAGATAGGAGCCCATGGTATTACAGGAGAGGTACTAGCGTGGATAGAAGATTGGCTGACTGGCAGAAGGCAAGGAGTGGGAATAAAGGGGGCCTTTTCTGGTTGGCTGCCGGTGACTAGTGCTGCTCCGCAAAGGTTGGTGTTGGATCTGCTGTTTCTCATGTTATATGTGTTACGGACTCAGTGAAAGTCCCTTTAAGATAGAGAGTGTGTGTGTATGTGTGTGGGGCGTGCTTACGTCAATAGAAGATAAAGGATGTAATGACGTTGTTGAAGAAGTCAGAAGAAGAAGGAGAGAGAGAGAGAAGGGAGAGAGACACCAGCCTGCTTGTTTTCTCTATCGATGGATGAGAAACTATAACTGTGTCTGCCACTGAAATCCATGTATGGAAGTTGGAAGTAATCCGGTGGAGTTCACTTTGTTGCTGACCTGTAGAAGGAAACAGGTATTTGTGTGTGGACGACCACGATTCGGATGCTTTTCGGGGTGAGGAAGTCACTACCGAGTAAACACTGAAGTATCGTTTGGGTTCCATCGTGGAACATTTGGATTTCGTATTTACTCTCTCTATGTTTCTCTACGTCTACGTCTTATCTTCAGACAACGGTGGTTGTTGAAGAAGCCCTTGCTCATGTTTCACCTTATGACTTGCGGAACTGAACTTTAAGAACCATTCTGGAACTTGGAGTTTGGGACTTTGTCACACACACACACGACGAGTTTAGTTTTGGGGTTAACGTTCAAGGTTTAATATTTTTGAATTCTAACATACTAACATTTTTACTTTTATTTTACGTATTATCATAAGTAGTGATTAATAAAATAGTTTTTAACACTAAATCATGCTCAGTGTGTTTCTTTTGTTGCTGGTTCGTGACATATGTTAATGATCTGGATGACCAAACTGATGATGTTGTGGCCAAGTTTGTGGATGATACGAAGATAGGTGGAGGGGCAGGTAGTGCTGAGGAAGCGCAGAAGGACTTAGACAGGTTGGGAGAATGGGCAAAGAATTGGCAGGTGGAATACAGCTTTGGAAAGGGTACAGTCATGCACTTTGGAAGAAGGAATAAAGGCGTAGACAATTTTCCAAATGGGGAGCGAAGTCAGAAATTGGAGGTGCAGAGGGACTCAGGAGCCCCAGTGCAGGTTTCCCTAAAGATTAACTTGCAGTTTGAGTTGGTAGTAAGGAAGGCAAATTCATTTCGAGGGGACTAGAATATAAAAGCAAGGATGTAATGCTGAGGCTTTAAGGCATTGGTCAGACTACATTTGGAGTATTGTGAGCAGTTTTGACGCCATATCTAAGGAAGGATGTGCTGGCATTGGAGAGGGTCTAGAGGAGGTTTACGAAAACGATCCAGGGGATGAAAGGGTTAATGTATGAGGAGCGTTTGTTGTCTCTGGGCCTGTACTCGCTGGAGTTTAGAAGGATGGGGGGAGATCTCATTGAAACCTACCAAATATTGAAAGGACTGGATAGAATGGATGTGGAGAGGATGTTTCCAGTAGTGGTAGAGTCCAGGACCAGAGGGCACAGCCTCAGAATAGAAGGAGGGTGGTGTATCTGTGGAATTCATTGCCGCAGACGTCTTGTGATTGGAATCACCGGAGAACTGGGGGAACTGTTTTGTGTGAACAGTGAGGGCCAAATCTGGATTTCATCAGCTCACATGGCCACGCAGCACAGAAGCAAGCCCTTTTGTCCACAATGTCCATGCCCAGCATTAAATATCCCTCTCTACTGATCCCATTTACTGGCACTCAGCCAGTGGCCTTCTGGACCTCAGCGATTCAAGTGCTTGTCAACATGTTACTTAAACGTTGTGAGAGTTTCTGCCTTCACCTGCCCCTCCGGCAGTGCGCTCCAGATTCACCCCCTCCCCACCTTGTACTGAAGTAAACTTTTCTTCAGATCCCCTCTAAACCTTCCCCTCAACCTGTGCCCTTGGTATTAGACACCTCTGCGCTGGGAAAGGTTCCGTACTATCCAACCTTTTTGTGCATCACAGAATGTTTTACACCTCTATCAGGATCCCTCAGCCTCCTCCACTTCATGGGAAACAAACACAGCCTGTCCAGTCTCTCGTAAATAAAACAGGCAACATCCTGGTGAATGTCCAGTGCATTCACACCCTTCTGACAGTGCAGTGCCCACAATAACGCACAGTACTCCAGCTGTGCTATAACCAAGGCTTTGCAATGTCCCCACTCTTATATTCTCTGCTCCGGCTAATGAAGTATCCCGTATGCCTTTCTCAACACTTTATCTACCTGTGTTGCTACCTTCAGGAATCCTGCAGGCCAAGACCTCTTTCATTGAGTCATATAGTAATACAGCACAGAAACAGCCCCTTTGGCCCAGCTCATCCATAGCGAACTAGGTGCCCACCCACGCTAGCCCCATCTGCCCGTGTTTTGTCCATATCCGTCCGAACTTTTCACATCCAAATGTCTTTTAAATGTTGTTGTGCCTCAATTACTTCCTATGGCAGCACAGTCCATCCGCCCGCCGTGTGAAGAAGTTGTCCCTCAGGTCCACTTTAAGTCTTTCCCCTCTCATCTTAAACCTATATGCTCTGGTTTTTGATTCCCTTTCTGCGGTTAAAAAAAAAGACTGTGCATTCACTCTATCTATGCCCTCCATGCTTCTCTATACTTCTATAAGGCCACCTCTCAGTCTCCTACATTCCCCAATCTCTCTTGGTTCCCTCATATTCCCTGCTGCTCTACCAGTTATTGTCTATGTCCTAGCTCATTCGTCCTCCCAAACTACAGAACAGCACAGGGTGCAGAAAGGCTCACAAGGATGTTTACACAGAAGACTACAGCACAGAAACAGACCCTCTGACCCACAATGTTATGCTGAACTGATAAACTAGTATTTAAACACTGACTGAACTAATCCCTTCTGTCTGCACAATTTCCATTCTCTGCACATTCATGTGCCGGCTAAGAGCCTTTTAAATGCCTCCATTGTATTTACCTCCAGCACTGCCCCTGGCAGCACATTCCAGGCACCCACCACTCTCTGTGTAAAAAACTTGTCGCGCACATCTTCTTTGAAATTACCCCTATCACATTAAAGGCATGACCTCTAGCATAAGACATTTCGACCCTGCGAAAAAGATACTGTCTACTCCAACTATTCCTCTCATAATCTTATAAACTACTAGCAGGCCTCCCCTCAGCCTCCACCGCTCCAAAGAAATAAACACATATTTGTCCAACCTCTCCTAATAGTACATGCCCTCTAATCCAGGCAGCATCCTGGTAAACCTCTTCTGCACCCTCTCCAAAGCCTCGAAGGCTAAAATGAGGTGACCAGAATTCAATGTAATACTCCAGATGCGTCCTAACCAGCATTTTATAAAGCTGCAAGATAACTTGTCAACTCTTGAACTCAACACATCGACTAATAAAAGCAAGTATGCAATGCACCTTCTTCACCACCCTAGCAACCTGTGCAGCCACTTTCCGTGAGTTATGGACGCACCCAACTATTGCTGGGACAGAGTGAATCAGAGGGAGAGACTGGATAGTCTGAGACTGTTTTCCCTGGAACAAAGGAGGAAGAGAGGTCACTTGACAGAGGTATATAAAATTATGGGAGGCATACAAATGGCAGATAGCCAGAGGCTGTTACCCATGGTCGGGGTGCTAAACCTGGAGCGCCTAAGTTTAAAGTGAGAGAACTGGTGGAAGGGCGATCTGGGCGGTAAATCTTTCACAGAGTAATCTGGAACGAGTTGCCAAGGGAGGTGGTGGAGGCAGGAACAGTAAGAACATTTACGTCCAGACAGGTACTTGAATAAGCAGGGCATAGAGGGAGGTGGAATTAATGCAGGCAAGTGGGATTACCGTAGATTGGCATGGTCAGCATGGTCGGCACAGACACGGTGGGCCGAAGGGACTGCTTCTGTGCTGTACAATTCTATGATTCTGTGACTCCACATCACCTCGCACTTATCAGGATCAAGTTCCTCCTTCCAATGTTCTGCCCAGCTTAGCAACTGTTCAGTATCATGCAATAGCCTCTGACTCCCTCACCATCAACAACACTGCCAATGATCATATCATCTACAGACTTGCGATTCATTCCCCCCTACATTTGTGTACAATTGTCAATGTACACCTCAGCCAGCGGGGGTCCCAGCACCCACCTGTGGTGCACCACTGGTCACCCACTTCCAGTCACAAGAGAACCTTCCACCATTACCCCTGCCTCCTATAACCAGTTTTGGATCCACTTCACCAACGTGCCCTGGATCCCACGGTGCACGTCGACTGTGAGGTGTGAGCGAACACTGGAAGCTGTGGGTTTTCCCTGAACCTCTGGGTCAGTGCAGGAACTATGTGTTCTATGGCTGGTGACAGCAGTGGGTGCACGGTCGGTGCTGGGCTGTTGTCTGGCGTGGGGGGAACAATCCACAGGGTGGCAGGGAAAAGTTCCCCACAGTTGAGTGTTGAATCAGTGGGATATCTGTCTGGAAACAGACCGTGTGCGTGGCCCGTCCGCAGAGTCCGACCTGCACGGTGACACCAGTACCTGACACTCTGATCCCAGCCCAGAGTGGGTCTGCAGGCGAGCAGCTCTCAGAGACCCCGGGAGAACCATCGTACTTCAGGAGGAAGTGTTGCCCTTCCACATTTCACAAACCTTGGCCCAACTGACGGTTTTGCTTGTTGAGCCATCAGGTCCTTTCCCAATTGTCAGTTGGGAGACACGTTCAGCCGGAGGTGAAGCAGAAGTTTCTCAACCTGAGCACACTGTGGCTCAATGGGACGTCCTGCTCCTCGGGGTAGGTCGGACGGGTGAGCCCCATCCCAGGGAGCCACCTCCACAATGCAGACTGACACCCAACTGGGAAAACTGAGTAAAGGAATTGGCAGATGGAATTTATCTCAGATGTCCAAAGTGATGGATTTTGGGAAGTTAAGCGAGGGCCAGACTTGTACAGTAGATTACAGGGCTCTGGGGGTGTTGTGGAATAGAGAAACCTAGGGATACAAGTACATATTTCCCTGAAAATGGCAACACAGGTAGACAGGTTGGTGAAGGAGGCATATGGTATTTTCTCCTTCATTGCCTGAGGCATTGAGTATCCTAGTTGGGACAAATGTTACTTTGTTGTCTGACTTTGTTTCACCACTACTTGGAAGATTGTGTGCCTGTTATTTACTGTGCAAGTTCTGCGCAGGTGTAATTTCCCAAAATGCACCACTTGGCACTTGTCTGAGTTAAATGCCACCACTGATCCTTGACCCACTTTCCCAGCTGACCTCGATCCTCTTGTAACCTTAGATAACCTTCATCACTGTCCACCACGCCACCAAATTTGGTGTCATCCACAAACCTACTGATCATGCCATCTACATTCTGGTGGTGGTGGGTATATGGAACACGCTTCCAGAGGAAGTGGTGGAGATGGGTACAATTGCAATGTTTAAAAGACATTTAGATAAGTTGATGGACAGGAAAGGTTTAGACAGATATGCGCTAAACACTGGTGAATGGGGTAAGCATAGATCAGCATCTCGGTTGGTAAAGATGAGGGGCTGAAGAGCCTGTTTCCAAGCTCTACAAGTCAACGAATCTTGTACTGAGGGAGCACGGCACCATGGAAGGGGTAGGACTGAGGGAGGCGCTGCTCTGAGGGAGGGGCAGGACTGATCATCAGTACCCCTGGCTGAATTCATTTGTGGATGTTTCAACTGCTTCCGTAGCATTCACAGCCTGGGCCCATGTGGTTGAGGACAGAATGTCTTCGTCTCCCCATTAGCTGCTTTTGCATCCCACCACCATTTACAATTCGATTTGTTGGGACTGCAGAGCTTTGATCAGATGTTGGTGGTGATGTCAATGAGCCTGCTGCTACTCAGACAAGCAGACCTTTGCTGCAGTTTCACTGGGCTGGAACCTCACATCTCTGGGTACAAATACTGCTGCTCCTCCCAGCATGCCCTCTGCAGTCCTTTTGGAAACAGTGTTGATCCCCGGTGTTGAGAGCAATAGTGGACTTAGGAATAATCAGAGTGTTCTACAGCATGGACACAGGCCTTTCAGTACATGGTGAATATCAAGCTGAGCTGAGAAAAATAGAGGGCTATGGGTAAGCCTAATAATTTCTGAGGTAGGGACATGCTCGGCACAGCTTTGTGGGCCAAAGGGCCTGAATTGTGCTGTAGGTTTTCGATGTTCTAAACACCAATTTTCCTGGTTTCATTTTAATTTCCCCACAATCCCATCAACTGCCCCTGCTTCCACAATCCACTTAGGCTAGGGAGTATTTACAATTGCCCATTGCCACACCAAAGCAGAGGTCTTTGGGACATGGGAGGAAGCCATAGCACATGGGAAACCCACAAGGCCACAGAGAGAATGTGCAAAGTCCACACTGACTGCGCCTGCTGTCAGGCCATAAATTCAGGTGGTCAAATACAAGAAGAAAGTTGACAGTAAATGGGAGGAACCTTAAGGAGCATTGATAGACAGAGGGATCTTGGGGTGCAAGTCCATAGGTCAATGAAAAGTGGTGATGTAAGTAGACAGTGGTAAGGGACATTTATGACGTACTTGCCTTCATTAGTCAGGGCATTGCTGACCTTTATACCCAGCGATGTTGTGGCTATATAGAACATTGGTGAGGCCACATTTGGAGTATTGTGCGCAATTCTGCTTGCTCCACAGGAAGGATGTGGGGGCTTTGGAGAGAGTGCGGAAGAGGTTCACCAGGATGCTGCCTGGATTACAGAGTAGGAGCTATGAGAGATGGTGATGGTGAGGAGAGTCTGCCCCCCACCCACCCCCCGACCCCCACCATGTAATTGTTAAGTATTTGCAGTAAAATTCTTAAAAACCTAAGATGCATGGGAAATCTGAGGAAGATTTGCAAGTTTTTGTGGTTGGTGCTTTGAACAAGTTGCCAGGGGAGGTGGAAGCAGATATGTTGCTACCATGTAAGATGCATTAAGCAAACGTTACAGACAGGAATTGAGGGATATTAACCATGCAGATTTGTAGTTTAAATTAGCATCATGGTTGGCACAGACATTGTGGGATAGAAACATAGAACATAGAAACATAGACACCCTACAGCACAATACAGGACCTTCGACCCACAAAGTTGTGCCAAACGTGTCCCTACCTTAGAAATTACTAGGCTTACCCATAGCCCTCTACTTTCCCAAGCTCCATGTACCTATCCAAAAGTTTCTTAGAAGACCCTATCATATCTGCCTCCAGCCCATTCCACACACTCACCACTCTGAGTAAAAAAAAACTTACCCCTGACATCTCCTCTGTATCTACTCCCCAGCACCTTAAACTTGTGTCCTCCTGTGGCCACCATTTCAGCCCTGGGGAAAAGCCTCTGACTATCTACCCTATCAATACCTCTCATCATCTTATACACCTCTATCAGGTCCCCCCTCATCCTCCGTCGCTCCAAGGAGAAAAGGCCGGGTTCCCTCAACCTGCTTTCATAAGGCATACTCCGCATTCCAGGCAGCATCCTTGTAAATCTCCTCTGCACCCTCTCTATGGCTTCCACATCTTTCCTGTAGTGAGGCGACCAGAACTGAGCACAGTACTCCAAGTGGGGTCTGACCAGGGACCTATATAGCTGCAACAATACCTCTCGGCTCCTAAATTCAATTCCACAATTGATGAAGGACAATACACCATATGCCTTCTCAACCACAGAGTCAACCTGCGCAGCCGCTTTGAGCATCCTATGGACTCGGACCCCAAGATCCCTCTGATCCTCCACACTGCCAAGAGGCTTATCATTAATACTATGTTCTGCCATCATATTTGACCTACCAAAATGAACCACTTCACACTTATCTGGGTTGAACTCCATTTGCCACTTCTCAGCCCAGTTTTGCATCCTATCTATGTCCCGCTGTAACCTCTGACAGCCCTCCACACTATCCACAACACCTCCAACCATTTTGTCATCAGCAAACTTACTAACCATCCCTCCACTTCCTCATCCAGGTCATATACAAAAATCACGAAGAGAAAGGGTCCCAGAACAGATGCCTGAGGCACACTACTGGTCACCGACCTCCATGAAGAATATGACCCTTCGACCACCACTCTTTGCCTTCTGTGGGCCAGCCAGTTCTGGATCCACACTGCAATGTCCCCTTGGATCCCATGCCTTCTTACTTTCTCAATAAGCCTTGCAAGGAAAACCCTAAGACGTTCTACACATAACGAACAAGAGGATGACTAGGGTGATAGTAGGACAGCTCAGGGATTGGGGGGGGGGTGGTGTGGGGAATGTGTCTGGAGGCAAAGAAGGTAGGGGAGGACCGAAATGAATATTTTACTTCAGTGTTCACTAATGAGAGGGACTTAGACGAATGTGACATTAGCGTAGAACAGGCAAGTGTGTTGGAGCACAGAGAGGTTAAGAAAGCAGTGTTGGAGCTACTAAAAAGCATTAGGATAGATAAGTCCCCAGATCAGACAGGATATACTCCAGGTTACTGAGGGAAACATTAACAATGATCTTTGAGTCCTCCCTGGCCACAGGAGCAGTACCGGAGGGTTGTAGAATGGCAAATGTTCTGTGTCTGCGTGGGTTTCCGCCCACGTTCCAAAAATATACAGGTTAGGAAGTTTTGGGCATGCTATGTAGGTGCCACAAGTGTGGCAACACTTGTGGGCTGCCCCAAGAATACTACGCGAAAAAAAAGGTATTTCACTGTGTGTTTTGATGTACATGTGACTAATAAAGATATCTTATTTTATCTTATCATTGCTCAAGAAAAGGGATAATCCTGGGAATTATGGACCATTAAGTCTTATGTCAATGTGGGTCAAACCATTGGAGAGGATTCTTAGGGACAGGATTTATGAGCATTTGGAGAAGCATAGTCTCATTATGGATAATCAACATCACTTTTTGAAGGGCAGGTTGTGCCACAAGAGCCTAATCAAGTTTTTATTTGAGTAAGTGACAAGACAAATTGATGAAGGTATTGCTGTGGATGTGGTATATATAAACTGTAGCAAGGCATTTGACAAGTTTCCCCATGGTAGGCTCATTCAGAAAGTCATGAGGCATAGGATCCATGGAAAATTAGCTCCGTGGATTCAAAATTGTCTTGCCCATAGAAGGCAGAGAATAGTAGAAGTAGTATTCAACCTGGAGGTTGGTGACTAGTGGAGTTCCTCAGGGATCTGTTCTGGGACCTGATTTTTTTATAAATGATTTAGGCGAGGAAGTGGAAGGATGGGTTGGCAAGATGACACGAAGGTTGGTGGTGGAGTAGAGAGTGAAGAAGGATGTCGTAGGTTGCAATGGGATTTAGACAGGATGCGGAGCTGGGCAGAGAAGTGGCAGATGGAGTTCAATCCAGATAAGTGTGAAGTGATACACTTTGGAAGAACGAACTTGAAGTCAGAGTATATGGCAGGATT
This sequence comes from Pristis pectinata, assembly GCF_009764475.1. Taxonomy (NCBI): domain Eukaryota; kingdom Metazoa; phylum Chordata; class Chondrichthyes; order Rhinopristiformes; family Pristidae; genus Pristis; species Pristis pectinata. The sequence goes on along the minus strand of NC_067409.1, from coordinate 1,027,175 downwards.
CTTCACAGTGGAGGAACAGAGAGGTATTGAGGTCCAAGCACATAGATCCCTCCAAGTTACCTCACAAGTGGATAGGGCAGTTAAGGTGTATGGTGTGTTGGCCTTCATTAGTTGGGGATCAAGTTCAAGAGCCAAGGGGTAATGTTGCAGCACAATACTTTCGTTAGACCATATTTGGAATATGATGTTCATTTCTGGTCACCACATTATAGGAAGGATCTGGAAGCTTTGGAGAGGGTGCAGAAGAGATTTACCAGGATGCTGCCTGGATTGGCGAACATATCTTATGAGGATAGATTGAGCAAGGACTTTTCTCTTAGGAGCAACCGAGGATGAGAGCAGACTTGGTAGAAGATTATGAGAGGCATAGATAGTGCAGACACCCAGCATCTTTTCCCCAGGGTGGCAATGGCCTATACTAGAGGTCACTGTTTAGAACATTGAACAGTATAGCACAGTACAGGCCCTTCAGCCCACAATGTTATGCTGACACTTAAACTTCACCTAAGACTATCTAACCCCTTTCTCCCACATATCCCTCTATTTTAAATTCGTCCATATGCCTAGCTAGTAATCTCTTGAATTTAACCAATGTACCTGCCTCCACCACCACCCCAGGTAGTGCATTCCAGGCACCAACCACTCTTGGTAAAAAAAAACCTTCTAGGGTCCAGGAGGCAGATAGATAGGTAACTGTTAGGGGAGAGAAAGAGAATAGGAAAACAGAGCAGAGGATCCAGAGGCTGTTCCCCTCAAAAACAGGTATTCTGCATTGGATACTGTCAAGAGGGACCTACAGGGATCAAGGTCTCTGGCAATGGGACTGGTCCTGCTGCTCAGAAGGGAAGGGAGGAGGAGGGCAATAGTGATAGGGGGCTCGATAGTCAGGGGAACAGACAGGAGATTCTGTGGACATGAATGAGAATCCAGGATGATATGTTGCCTCCCAGGTGCCATGGTCCAGGATGTCTCAGATCAGGTCCTCAGCATTGTGCGGGAGGGAAAGCAGCCAGTATGTGTTGGTACCAATGACATAGGTAGAAAGGGGGATGATGTCCTGAAAAGTTTAGCAAGCTAGGCAGAAGGCTGAAGAACAGGACCTCAAGGGTAGCAATCTCAGGATTGCTGCCAGTGCCATGTGATAGTGAAGGTAAGAATAGGAGGAGATGGCAGATGAATGAGTGGCTGAGGAGTTGGTGCAGGGAGCAAGGTTTTAGATTCTTGGATCATTGGGATCTCTTCTGGTGAAGATGGGACCTGTACAGATTGGATGGGATACACCTGAACTCGAGGGGGACCAACATCCTTGCAGGCAGGTTTGCTAGTGTGGTTCGGGAGGCTTTAAATGAGTTTGCAAGGGGGATGGGAACTGGAGGGATAGGTCAGTGGAAGAAATACATGCAGTAAAGCCAGATCTAACAGAGGCTTTGAGGAAGGAGAAGCAGAGTACAGGGTATAAAAGTAGTAAGGTGGATGGGCTAAAATGCATTTACTTAAATGCAAGAAGTATCAGGAATAAAGGTGATGAACTGAGAGCTTGGATAAATACATGGAACTATGATATTGTGGCTCTTGCAGAGACTTGGCTGTCACCAGGGCAGGAATGGATACTGAAGGAAGGGATAGGGAGGGGGGGAGTAGAGGAGGAGGGGAAGCGTTACTGGTCAGGGACACTATTACAGCTGCAGAAAGGGTGGATAATGTAGAAGGATCCTCTCTAGAGTCAATATGGGTGGAAGTTAGGAACAAGAAAGCAGTTACTCTACTGGGAGTATTCTATAGGCAGCAGGGATACTGAGGAGCAGATCGGGTGGCAGATTTTGGAAAGGTGTGAAAATAACAGGGTTGTTATCATGGGAGACTAACTTCCCAAATATTGGTACTAAGCAGGTACCAAAGGTTTAGACAGGGCAGAGTTTAAGTGTCCAGGATGGATTCCTGTCACAGTATGTTGACAGGCCAACAAGAGGGAATGCCATATTAGATCTAGTATGAGGTAATGAACCGGGTCAGGTGACAGATCTCTCAGTGGGTGAGCATTTGGGGGACAGTGACCACCGCTCCCTAACATTTAGCATTGTCATGGACAAGGATAGGAGCAGAGAGGACAGGAAAACATTTAACTGGGGAAGGGCAAATTAGGAGGCTAGAACTTGCGAGTGTGAATCAGGATGACATTTTTGAAGGGAAATGTACTATGGAGATGTGATCAATGTTCAGGGATCTCTTGCAGGATGTTAGGGATGAATTTGTCCTGGTGAGGCAGAGAAAGAATGGCAGGGTGAAGGAACCATGGATGACAAGAGAGGTGGAACATCTAGTTAGGAAGAAGGCAGCATGCACAAGGTTTAGGCAGCAATGATCAGATAGGTCTCTTGAGGAATATAGGGGAGCAAGGAAGGAACTTAAGAGGCTGAGGAGAGCAAGAAGAGGACATGAAAAGGCTTTGGTGAGTAGGGCTAAGGAAAACCCAAAGGCATTTTTCCACATGTGGAGAGAAGGATACAGGAGTAAAGGTAGGACCAATAACGGATAAAGGTGGGAAGATGTGCCTGGAAGCAGGTAAGGTCCTCAATGAATACTTCAGTCTTCACCAAGGAGAGGGACCTTGATGACGCCAAGGACAATGTTGGTAAGGGTAATGTTCTAGAGCATGTTGATATCAAGAGAGGATGTGTTGGAGCTAGTAGAAAATATTAGGACAGGTAAGTCCCCTGGGCCTGATGGAATATTCTGCAGGCTGCTCCGTGAGGCGAGGGAGGAGATTGCTGAGCCTTTGGCTAATATCTGAGTCCTTGTTGTCCACAGAAATGATACCGGAGGATGAGGGTGGCAAATGTTGTCCCCTTATTCAAAAAAGGTAGTAGGGATAGTCCAGGGAACTACAGACCAGTGAGCCTCACGTCTGTGGTGGGTAAGCTGTTGGAAAGGATTCTTAGAGATAGGATCTCTGGGCATTTAGAGAATCATGGTCTGACCAGGGACAGTCAGCATGGCTTTGTAAGGGCAGCTCATGTCTCAAGCCTGATACTGTTCTTTGAGGTGGAGATCAGGCAGATTGATGAGGGTAGTGCAGTAGATGTGGTCTACATGGATTTTAGTAAGGCATTTGACAACGTTCCACATGGTAAGCTTCTTCAGAAGGTCAGAGGGCATGGGATCCAGGGAAGCTTGGCCATGTGGATTCAGAATTGGCTTGCCTGTAGAAAGCAGAGGGTTGTGGTGGAGGGAGTGCATTCAGATTGGAGGGATGTGACAAGTGGTGTCCCACAGGGATCAGTTCTGGGACCTCTGCTTTTCGTGATTTTTATTAATGCTAGCGCCTCCTTTCCAGGGCACCAATGCTCAAGACGAGAGGGCATGGCTTTAAGGTTATGGGAGGGAGGTTCAGGGGAGATGTCAGGGGGAGGTTTTTCACGCAGAGAGTGGTTGGTGCATGGAATGCACTGCCTGGGGTGGTGGTGGAGGCAGATACATTGGACAAGTTCAAGAGTTTGTTGGAAAGGCACATGGAGGAGTGTGAGATAGAGGGATATGCAGGAGGAAAGGGTTAGATAGTGCGAAGGTCGTTTGATGGACGGCACAACATGGTGGGCCGAAGGGCCTGTTTTGTGCTGTATGGTTCTATGGAATGAGGGGGTAGAAGGGTGGGTTGGCAAGTATGCAGATGACAAAGGTTGGTGGTGTTGTGGATAGTGTAGAGGATTGTCGAAGATTGCAGAAGGACATTGATAGAATGCAGAGCTGGACTGAGAAGTGGCAGATGGAGTTCAGTCCGGAGAAGTGATGTGGTACACTTTGGAAGGACAAACTCCAAGGTAGGATACAAAGTTAACTACCAAGAATCCTTGGTCGTGTGGAGGAGCAGAGGGATCTGGGGGTCCATATCCACAGATCCTTGCAAGTTGCCTCACAGGTGGATAGGGTAGTTAAGAAAGCTTATGGGGTGTTAACTTTCATGAATCGAGGGATTGAGTTTAAGAGCCCCGAGGTAATGATACAGCTTTATAAAACACTGGTTAGACTACACTTGTACTGTGTCCTGTTATGGTCACCTCATTATAGGAAGTGTTGGAAAGGGTGCAGAGGAGATTTACCAGGATGCTGCCTGGTTTGGAGAGTATGGATTATGAGGAGAGACTAAGGGAGCTAGGGCTTTACTCATTGGAGAGAAGGAGGGTGAGAGGAGACATGATAGAGGTACACAAAATATTAAGAGGAATAGATAGAGTGGACAGCCAGCGCCTCTTTCCCAGGGCACCAATGCTCAATACAGGAGGGCATGGCTTTAAGGTAATGGGTGGGAAGTTCAAGGGAGAGAGGAAGGTTTTTTTCACCCAGAGAGTGGTTGGGACATGGAATGCGCTGCCTGGGGCAGTGGTGGAGGCAGGTACATTGGTCAAATTCAAGAGATTGCTAGATAAACATATGGAGGAATTTAAAATAGAGGGATATTTGGGAGGAAGGGGTTAGATAGTCTTAGGCAAGGTTTAAAGGTCAGCACAAAATTGTGGGCCGAAGGGCCTGTATTGTGCTGTACTGTTCTATGAAACATCAACTTGTACCTTTTGCCCACATAGATTCTGCTTGATTCACGTTCTTCCATTGTACTTTGTTTGGATAGCTGGCATGGTTTTCCTGAAAGGCAAGAGCTCACATGCTGATGGCACATATAATACAAGGTAGATGTTCAGCATCTTGTTCGCATGGCAAGGTCATTGAAAACAGGAGGGCATAGGTTTAATGCAAGAGGAAGGGTTGTAAAGACAAAATTTACGGGACGTTGAGAAGGGACTTGGACGAGGCAAAGAGTATGGACCTAATGCAGGCAAATGGGATTAGTGCAGCTGGGCAGAAGTGTCAGCCTGGACAGTGGGCAGAAGGACCCGTTTCTGTGCTGTATAGCCATGACTAGCCTACAGGAACTTGAAAACAAATGTAAACGTGTCTCAGGGAACCATTGGCAGGTAGAGATTGCAGGTGAAGCAGTAACTCAGCAGTAACAATGGTACGAGTGGTTCTTAAGCACTGCCAAGAATACAGCTCGGAGGCGCATTGTACTGGGAGCCGAGAGTGGAGGAATGCTCAAGGACAAGCAGACAGCTCCAGTATACAGCGCAGTAAGAACCGCCTCAACTACTACTCTGCACGTCAAGTGCTCTTTGCTAGATTCCACTGCCTACTATCCAGTCAAGCGTCACCACCACACCGATATCCCAAAATTGACAGGGAAAGTCTTAAAATACAATTCCAACCTCCTCACAACTGAATAGAAGGGTTGTACCACAGGACCTCCGATGCTGTGACCATATTAAAGACAAGTCTGACCGTGGTAACTAGAGCGCCACCTCTCTGCCTGGAGATAGTCTTCATTGGACTAAAGTAGTAGGGGATATGGGCAAAATGTAGTCATATGGGATTAGCCCAGGTAGGCACGTCAGCATGGGCAAAGAGGCCCATGGCTATGCTGTACAACTATGACAACAGCAAGGGAAATACAGGGGGAGCCGTCACCCACTGTCTACGGCCTTGCCAGTCTTTAAAGCCTGTGACAATCAGTCGAAATACTGGGGAAGAACCCTTCAAATCTGCTTGCCCTCAAAACCCATCTCCATCCCAAGTCTGCTGTGGATGGCAATGAAAGCCACGATATACCAATTAGTTACAGGTGAAATTTCATTGCAAATCGAGTCATGTAAGGCTGTCATCACCCTGATTTTCATAGCCTATTGCCACACTCCACTTCCAATCCTTTCATTGGAGTGGAGTCAACTTACAGGACAAGTCATAATACAATATGGCAGACAGTACCTTTGGCTCAACTCATCCATGCCGATCAAGAGTCCCATCTAAGCTAATCCTACTTGCCCAACTTTGGCCCATATACCCTCTAAACCTTTCCTGACCATGTACCTGTTCAAGGGTCTTAATGCCTCAGTACCTGCCTCGACCAGGTCTGGTAGCTTGTTCGTAATACATGCACACAACCCTCTGCGTGAAGTTGCCCCTCGGGTCCCTTTCAAATCATTCCCTCTCATCTTAAACCCATGCCTTCTAATTTTGATTCTCTTACCCTGGGAAGGGTGTTGCATTCTACTCATGTCATGCCCATCGTGATTGCATATACCTCAAAGTTACCCCTCAGTCTCCTATGTTCAAGGAATAATGCCCCAACCTCTCCCTACAACTCAAGCCCAGTTCTGGCAACATTGTTAATCCCCCTTTGCACTCGTTGGTTTTTCTCCAATAACAGGTTAGCCAAAACCGTACAAAGTAGTCGCCGACTGCAACCTACATCACTTTCTCCAGGAGGAAAGTCCCAACGCAAGTACAGATGCCCATTGAGAACGCACACGAGTGGGTCTTGTGCCAAGCACGTGGACTAGCTACAGCAGACAACACGACGCAGACTCCTCCAAATCACTGCAAGGACAAGTTAACCAATGCAAGCTTCCCTTTTGACACCCAAATCCCAAGCAAAGTTAATTACATCCAGAAAACTGGACGGCCCAGGTCGATTGCAAACTCAGAGTCCTGAAACAGACACTCAACGCCAAGCTGTCTTGGAGAGAGAATGTACGAGTACGGGAAACTGTTCAGGAATATTCTAAGAACCGGCACAACAGCCCCACTGACTCTCGGGGTCCCAGGCCCACTCAATGACGCAACAGCATTTGGTGCGACACTGACCAGAGTCCCCCGCTAAGAGGTTCAGCATCCATGAAGTGATTTTCCAACATCCTTTCCAATTTGTCCTGTACTTTCAAATGGAGCACAATATACGAAAATGCAAGGTAATAACTTGCTTTATACTCCAAAATATACTGTACAAAGGAATCCCAGTACCCCGTACACGAAAACTAATGCAGGTGCACTGACGAAGGCAGCCGATGCATCATTGCCTTGTATTGCAAAGGGATATGGAGTACAAGGAAGTTTTCATTCAACTTTACAGTATGCTGCAAGACTGCACCTGGACGATGCTGTAGGATCAAGGTCACAGGATCGTGGGGAAGGGAATCAAGAGCGAGACGAAGAAAATCTTTAAGTGTGGTTGGAACCCAGACTGCAACTCCTACATGTGTAGGGCAGGTTCCTTTGATCTTTAGCGGCGATTGAAAAAGCAAGGGTAGATCCAAGGCTATAGAGGAAGGGCCACCGACACTATCCTGCGCTGTACGAGTCCTTCCGATTTTATTTTGCCCAATTCTTATTAAAATGAATCAACATTAATTTTAAACGCAGTGGTTTGGATATTCAGTGATGTTCAATTCCATTCACCACAACTCAGGTGAAGAGGCTCTGGACAGCAATCTGGCATGGATTGCTAGGTGGCGAGTACCAGCTGACAAGATGCAGACAATGGCCATCTTCAATGGCCATCCTTGACAGTCAGCTGTAGAGCAGAGACCGACCCTTCAGCCCACCATGTCCATGCTGAATGAATTGTTAACGTTTTGGGTCAAACCCCCTGCATCAGGACGATTGCAGGATTTCGACCAGAAATAGTCAATTTCTCCCCACAGACGTTGTCCTGCAAAATGGAGACACAGGAGACTGCAGATGCTGGAAATCCGGAGCAACAAAATGCCGCAGGAACTCAGGTCATGCAGCATCTATGTAGGGGAATGGACAGTCAGCGTTGGTTGCCCACCCCAGCTTTATTCCATGGTGGACTGTCCTCTGTCAGATTCCATCTTCAGCCCTTCGTCACTTCCACCAATCACCTCCCAGCTTGAACATTCCTTCTCTCCCCTCCTTCACCTGGATCCACACTCGCTAGCTCTCCCTCCACCCATCTCCCTTCTTCCCAGTCCTGGAGGGTCTCGGCCCGAAACGTTCACTGCCCTCCATAGATGCTGCTTGACCCGCCGAATTCTTCCAGCGTCGTGTGACGTTCCTCTAGATTCCGGCATCTGCCGTCTCGTGTCTCCATCTTACGATCTCCAAGGTTTCTGAGCCTTCCCATCCTTTCAGCCAGACTGTGCGGGCGATCGTGCCAATGGCTCCACCTGGTCGTCATCCACTTGTCGGTGTGCCGCCACTTGCTGTGACCACCTCACTGGGCACATTGCCCACAATCTCACCAATGAACCCACTCAGCTCCACCTCAATGCAGTCAACCAGTAGCTGCAGCCGACACTCACTGCACATGGTTGCCGCATAGAAGAGGTGTGGCTAGTTGCCCATAACGTAGGCAGAGCATGCCATCGAGCAGCCCGCCATTGGTTACCTTTACAAACAGGCACTCAACTTACTCCATTCGTACAAATTTCACGAGGCTCATTCATTCCAACGTTACCCACTACACAATACAAAGCCCCCACAAAAAAAAAGGACCTCCAATTACCCATCAGCAGCTTGCCTTTCGCCAGTCAAATGTCCATTGGGGACTCACCACCAGATCGGACACCCCAAATGCACTGACATTCCCGATTCAGCACTTATCCTGCATATACCCGTCCTTCCGTTCCTCTATTTACTTCTGCTTTGAAGGAAGTGCAAGAGCCTTCACCGTATCGCAGGTTAGACAACCCCAAAGGTTCACCACTAGTCCTAAATCGCCTCTTATTCTGAAACTGGGCCTCCGACAAGACAATCGGGGAAAACGTGCTCATCTAGCCCCTCCTCCAAGGGCTTTAAATGCCATTTTAAAGTCGAGAAATGTCAGCCACTCAAAGTCAACATTCCTTGCATCCGTCAGGATGACCATCCTTCAGAGGGAAGTTCTGCACACATACTCCAAGTATCAAAGCCTTAAACATGTGCAAGACTTTACTCCGATGTAATTCAGAAAGGGCGACAAATTTGCCCTCGATTGCACATTGACCACAATTTACAACCACTTGGTTAAACACAGCCACCCTCCACAGCACAACCTCACGCGTACCATGTAACGTCGAAGGGGGCGACTAGGTTTCGCCCCACATATTCCATGTTCTTAAACTCTTGCTCAGTTTTTACGTATCCTTGGAGAAAATCCAAACCCCAGCACCCCAATTATCCGCTGGAAAGGAGAATAAACCCCAGGGGAATAAAGAGCCTCCGGAGAGCGGATCTCAGCCACAACAGCAGTTTATTCTCCAGCACACACCTACCGTTCCAGGGAGCTGCCCTCGGAGGCCGCCCTGACACCCGCCTCCTGTTTCCACAAAGCCACAGCGCCGACCAGCAGGACCACGGAGAGCAGCGCTGCCCCGGCCGCCACTCCAGGAAGGACACGGGACGGGTAAACAGCAGCAGCACCTGTGGGGACAGGACAGGGTTACAGCGGCTCCAGGTACTCGCGCACTCGCCAGTTGCCTCCGTCCTCCGCTGGAGTCCAGCGGACAAGTTCTCCTCGTCCTCCAGGAAAATTGGCCCAGCAACCATCACCAAGGTCCCATCCCGCTCCTCGGCGCTTCGTCCCTCTGGGGAGAGGGGGAAAGACCAGGGTGGATGGGTGTAGAGGAGGAGACGCGTTTAATGCTATGGAGTGGAGCTGCGTAGATTTCCCTAGATATCGAGCTTCCAGTTCACCGGGTTCTCCCTCAGCCAGTTTTCGATACAAGTGGCGACACGGTGAAGTCGGTATTTGGCACATGGGCCTTTATCTGTCAGAGCAGAGTGCAGGAGATGGGACTTCGTGTTAAAAGTGCACAACTCGCCGGAAGACGAGTATCACGTACAGTTCTGGTCAACGTGGGACGTCACTGAGCTGGACTCACGACAATATTACCAATACACAGGTGTTTGGGTTACGAGGAACGGTCGGGATTGGTGCCAATGGAGCGTAGGAAGCCGATATTTATAGCATCGTGAGGGACATAGGAAATATGCATGGACAATTCAGCTGCAATGCATGGACAATTCAGGACAATATGCATGGACAATTCAGCTGCAATGCATGGACAATTCAGGACAATATGCATGGACAATTCATGGACAATATGCATGGACAATTCAGGACAATATGCATGGACAATTCAGCTGCAATGCATGGACAATTCGGGACAATATGCATGGACAATTCAGGACAATATGCATGGACAATTCAGCTGCAATGCATGGACAATTCAGGACAATATGCATGGACAATTCAGGACAATATGCATGGACAATTCATGGACAATATGCATGGACAATTCAGGACAATATGCATGGACAATTCATGGACAATATGCATGGACAATTCATGGACAATATGCATGGACAATTCAGGACAATATGCATGGACAATTCATGGACAATATGCATGGACAATTCATGGACAATATGCATGGACAATTCAGGACAATATGCATGGACAATTCATGGACAATATGCATGGACAATTCAGGACAATATGCATGGACAATTCATGGACAATATGCATGGACAATTCAGGACAATATGCATGGACAATTCAGGACAATATGCATGGACAATTCATGGACAATATGCATGGACAATTCAGGACAATATGCATGGACAATTCATGGACAATATGCATGGACAATTCAGGACAATATGCATGGACAATTCATGGACAATATGCATGGACAATTCAGGACAATATGCATGGACAATTCATGGACAATATGCATGGACAATTCAGGACAATATGCATGGACAATTCATGGACAATATGCATGGACAATTCAGGACAATATGCATGGACAATTCATGGACAATATGCATGGACAATTCATGACAATATGCATGGACAATTCATGGACAATATGCATGGACAATTCATGGACAATATGCATGGACAATTCATGACAATATGCATGGACAATTCATGGACAATATGCATGGACAATTCAGGACAATATGCATGGACAATTCATGGACAATATGCATGGACAATTCAGGACAATATGCATGGACAATTCATGGACAATATGCATGGACAATTCAGGACAATATGCATGGACAATTCAGGACAATATGCATGGACAATTCATGGACAATATGCATGGACAATTCATGGACAATATGCATGGACAATTCAGGACAATATGCATGGACAATTCAGCTGCAATGACAGGAGACAATCTATCTGGACAGTAAAGACACACATGTTAGACTATTGTTTATTGACTACAGCTCTGCCTTCAATACAATGATCTCAAGCAAACTTGTCACCAAACTCCGAGACCTAGGACAACACCTCCCTCTGTAACTGGATCCTTGACTTCCTAACCAACAGACCATAATCAGAGAGGATAGGCAGCAATACCTCCGGCACGATTATTCTCAACACTGGTGCCCCACAAGACTGCATCCTCAGCCCCCTACTCCCTATACGCTAGTGACTGTGGCCAGATTCTGCTCTAACTACATCTACAAGTTTACAGATGATACCATCGTTGTAGGCCTCATCTCCAACAGCAATAGTCGAGTGCAGGAAGGAGATAGAGCTTAGTGGAATGGTGTCATGACAAAAACCTTTCCCTCAATGTCAACAAAACTAAAGAGCTGGGCATTGACTTCAGGAAAGGGGGCGGTGTACATGCCCCTGTCTACATCAACGGTGCTGAGGTCGAGAGGAATGAGAGCTTCAAGTTCCTGGGAGTGATCACTACCAACAGCCTGTCCTGGTCAAATCACGTTGATACCACGGCCAAGAACGTTCACCAGTGCCTCTACTTCCTCGGGAGGAGAAAAAATGCTGGTTGTTCCCTTTGACTCACCAACTTTTTTCGAGGCACCATAGAAAGCCTGCCATCTTTCTAGCGTTCGGGACAGCGGCGAGTGACTGCACAGGCACGTGACGTCACCCGGAAGCGCGCGGGCGATTTAAAAAGCAGACGAGCATATCCAGCGGGCAGCGTCAGAGCGGGCAGCTGAGTGAGAGGGAGCAGAGTGGGTTCGGCTTTGGCTCAACGGGCTTCGGCGAGAGTGGGAAAGAGGCGAGATTATAGAGAGGGGGTAAGTTATTAGTTTAGTTTAGTTGTTGAGCTCAGTGATATTCAGCAGTATGCATCTGGGATTAGTGTTGTGTTTGGAGTGTGTTACGGACTCAGTGAAAGTCCCTTTAAGATAGAGAGTGTGTGTGTATGTGTGTGTGGGGCGTGCTTATGTCAATAGAAGATAAAGGACGTAATGACGTTGTTGAAGGAGTCAGAAGAAGAAGAAGAAGGAGAGAGAGAGAGAAGGGAGAGAGACACCAGCCTGCTTGTTTTCTCTATCGATGGATGAGAAACAATAACTGTGTTTGCCACTGAAATCCATGTATGGAAGTTGGAAGTAATCCGGTGGAGTTCACTTTGTTGCTGACCTGTAGAAGGAAACAGGTATTTGTGTGTGGACGACCACGGTTCGGATGCTTTTCGGTTTTGAGGAAGTCACTACCGAGTAAACACTGAAGTGTCGTTTGGGTTCCATCGTGGAACATTTGGATTTCGTATGTACTCTCTCTATGTTTCTCTACATTTACATCTTATCTTCAGACAACGGTGGTTGTTGAAGAAGCCCTTGCTCATGTTTCACCTTATGGCTTGCGGAACTGAACTTTAAGAACCATTCCGGAACTGGGAGTTTTGGACTTTGCCACACCCACACACACACGACGAGTTTAGTTTTGGGGTTAACGTTCAAGGTTTAACATTTTTGAATTCTAACATACTAACATTTTTACTTTTATTTTACGTATTATCATAAGTAGTGATTAATAAAATAGTTTTTAACACTAAATCATGCTCAGTGTGTTTCTTTTGTTGCTGGTTCATGACAAGTGTCAGATGTGGGGCCCCTGGGAGACGACCAGACTCCCTGATAACTAGATCTGCGCAAAGTGCACCGAGATGCGGCTCCTCAAGGAACGGATTGAGAGTCTGGAGCAGCAGCTGGATGACCTTCGGTTGGTTAGGGAGAGCGAGCAGGAGATAGACAGGAGTTATAAAGAATATGTAGACAGCACCTCAGTGGTGGTCCCCCTCAAAAACCGTTATCTCATTTTAGATTCGGTTGGAGAGGATGCCTTCATAGAGGAAGACCTCAGCAGCCAGGACCTTGGCACCGTGTCTGGTACTGTGGTCCAGCAGAGGAAGCGACATGCAGTGGTTATTGGGGATTCGATAGTAAGGGGTACGGATAGCAGATTCTGCGATACCGACAATGAGTCTCGGATGGTGTGTTGCCTTCCTGGTGCCAGGGTACGGGATATCACAGACCGTGTCGAGAATATTCTGAGAGGGGAGGGTGAGCAGCCAGAATTCTTGGTACATGTAGGTACCAATGATGTAGGTAGAAAAAGAGAAGAGGTCCTGAAGGAGGAATACAAGGCATTAGGGAGAAGGTTGAGAAGTAGGACCTCAAGGGTAGTAACCTCAGGACTACTACCCATGCCGCGTGTCAATGACAGGAAGAATAGAAAGCTCTGGCAGTTAAATGCGTGGCTGAGTGACTGGTGCAAGGGGCAGGGCTTCAGATTCTTGGATACCTGGGACCTTTTTTGGGGGAGGCAAGACCTATTTGCTAAGGATGGGTTGCACCTAAACTCCAAAGGGTCCAATATCCTGGCGGGAATGTTTAATTTAGTTGTAGGGGAGGGTTTAAACTGATCTGGCAGGGGGATGGTAACCAGGATGCTAGGTTACAAGATGCTAAGGTGAGGGAGGAAGTGTATAGAAACGAATCCATTGAGGATGGTAAGAATGACAGGCAGGTGATAAGTCAGGATAATTTACTGAATAATAGAAGTACAACAAATCAGGATGTTAGGATACCGAATGTTAGGATAGGGGATGAGGTCTACACGAACATGTCTAAGATAGTAGGTAGCGAAGATAGTAAGAAGGATGGACAGGTAGAAAGTCAGGATAATCTGCTGAACAATAGAAGTACAATAAAATCAATAGCAGATACCAGTCTAAACGTACTATATTTAAATGCACGTAGCATCAGGAATAAAGTGGATGACCTAGTGGCACAACTACAGGTTAATAAATATGACATCGTTGCAATCACTGAGTCGTGGCTTCATGATGGATGTGATTGGGAACTGAATGTCAAGGGGTATACAGTGTATAGGAAGGATAGGCGGGTAGGCAGAGGGGGAGGTGTGGCCATGATGGTTAGTAGTGATATAAAATCAATAGAAAGGAAGGACATTGGGTCAGAGGAGGTGGCATCCTTATGGTTGGAGCTAAGAAATAGCAAGGGTAAAAGGACAATAGTAGCAGTCATATATAGGCCCCCGAACAGCAGTCAGGAAGTGGACCATAAGTTGCAGATTGAGATAGAAAAAGCGTGCCAGAGTGACAATGTGAAGATAATTATGGGGGATTTTAACATGAAGGTGGACTGGGAAATCCAGCAAGGCGGTAGTACTCAGGAAAGTGAGTTTGTGGAATGTCTAAGGGATGTTTTTCTGGAGCAACTTATTGAGGAGCCCACCAGGGGATCGGCTGTTTTGGATTGGGTGCTATGTAGTGAACCCGAGGTGATTAGGGAACTAAAGGTAAAGGAACCACTGGGAACAAGTGATCACAATATGATTGAGTTTAGATTCAAGTTTGAGAAGGAGAAGCTGATAACTGGTGTATCGATATTTCAGTGGAATAAGGGAAATTACAAAGGTATGAGAGAAGAGTTGGCCCAAATTGATTGGAGGAGTAAGTTAGCTGGAGGGACAGCGGAGGAGAAATGGAAGAAATTTCTACAGGAAATAAGGACAATGCAGGACAGATATATTCCAAGAAAAAAGGTTTTGAATGGAAAAAAGGCACAGATGTGGATAACGAGGGAGGTGAAGGATAAAATAAAAGCAAAAGGGGTGGCGTACAAAGTAGCAAAAATTAGTGGGAAAACAGAAGATTGGAAAGTTTTTAAATATCTGCAGAGAGAAACTAAGAAGGTCATTAGGAAAGCAAAGATGAGTTATGAAAGGAAGCTGGCGGACAACATTCGGAAGGATTCTAAGAGTTTTTTTAAATACATAAGGAATAAAAGAGAGACACGGGTTGACATAGGACCAATTGATAACGGTGCAGGAGGTATTATAATGGACGATAGTGAGATGGCAAGGGAATTGAATGAATATTTTGCATCGTTCTTCACCGTGGAGGACATAAGCAATGTGCCCGTTAGTCAGGAGTCTCACGAATTGGAACTGAGTTCAGTTGAGATTAATAGGGAGAAGGTGCTAGGAAAACTAAAGGGGCTTAAGACTGATAAGTCTCCCGGACCGGATGAGGTGCATCCCCGGGTTCTGAAGGAGGTGGCTGTAGAGATAGCGGAGGCATTGGCGATTATTTTTCAGGAATCGATAGATTCTGGCATGGTTCCGGAGGACTGGAGGGTAGCGAATGTAGTTCCGTGGTATAAGAAAGGTGGGAGGCAGCACAAAGGCAATTACAGACCTATTAGTCTGACGTCAGTGGTGGGAAAATTATTGGAATCTATCCTCAAGGAGGAGGTTACCGAATACCTAGAGGCGCAAGGCAAGATTGGACCTAGTCAACATGGTTTTGTGAAGGGGAGGTCCTGTCTGACCAACCTATTGGAGTTTTTTGAAGAAATCACAGGTAGAGTGGATAAGGGAGAGGCGGTAGACATTGTGTATTTAGACTTTCAAAAGGCCTTCGATAAGGTGCCTCACAAGAGACTGATTAATAAGATGAGAGGTCATGGAATTATGGGCAGGGTAGCAGAATGGGTGGAGCATTGGCTGGTTGGCAGGAAGCAAAGGGTGGAAATAAAAGGATCTCGTTCTGGTTGGTTACCGGTTACTAGTGGTGTGCTGCAGGGGTCGGTGTTGGGGCCGGTCCTTTTTACCTTGTACATCAATGATTTGGATGATGGAATAAATGGTTGTGTGGCTAAGTTTGCGGATGACACCAAGATAAGTGGAGGAGTAGGGAGCATAGAGGAAATAGAAAGGATGCAGAGGGACCTAGACAGTTTAGGAGAATGGGCAAGGAAATGGCAGATGAGATTCAATGTTGAGAAATGTGCAGTTGTACACTTTGGAAGCAGAAATAAGTGGGTAGATTATTATCAAGGAGAGAAGATTGAAAGTACGGTAGTACAAAGGGACTTGGGGGTACTCGTACAATATACCTTAAAAGTTAACCACCAGGTTGGATCAGTGGTTAAGAAAGCGAATGCTATGTTGGCATTCATCTCGAGAGGTATAGTGTATAAAAGTAAGGAAGTGTTGATGAGGCTCTACGGGGCACTAGTGAGGCCTCATTTGGAATACTGTGCGCAGTTTTGGGCCCCACATCTTAGGAAGGATGTGCTGACGTTGGAGAGGGTTCAGAGGAGATTTACGAGAATGATTCCGGGAATGAAAGGGCTTACGTATGATGAGCGTTTGTCGGCTCTTGGACTGTACTCACTGGAGTACAGAAGGATGAGAGCGGACCTCGTAGCGACATTTAAAATGTTGACAGGAAAGGATAGAGTAGATGTGGCTAGGCTGTTTCGCTTGGTGGGCGAGTCCAGGACCAGAGGGCACAATCTTAGAATTAGAGGGTACAGTTTCAAGACAGAGATGAGGAGAAATTTCTTTACCCAGAGGGTGGTGAAATTGTGGAACTCCTTGCCACACACAGCAGTGGAGGCCAGATCAGTGGGGGTGTTCAAGGAGGAGATAGACATATATCTAAATAGTCAGGGTATCAAGGGATATGGGGATAAGGCTGGAAAATGGGATTAGAATAGTTTTTTTCCCACCCCATTTCTTTTTCCCTTTTCCTTGGAGCAGACTCGATGGGCCGAATGGCCTGCTTCTGCTCCCTTGTCTTGTGATCTGGCTTGGTACGGCAACTGCTCTGCCCAGGAGCACAAGAAGCTGCAGAGAGTTGTGGACACAGCCTTCCTTGAACTCTATTTACCTCTCGTTGTCTTGAAGCAGCCAGCATAATCAAAGACCCCACCCACCCGGGACATTCTCTCCTCTTCCATCGGGTAGAAGATACAGGAGCCTGAGGGCACGTAGCACCAGACTTAAGGACAGCTTCTACCCCACGGTGATAAGACTATTGAATGGTTCCCTTATACAATGAGATGGACTCTGACCTCACCATCTACCTTGTTGTGACCTTTCACCTTATTGCACTGCACTAACTGTGACACTTTGTACTGTTATTGTTTTTACCTGTACTACATCGATGCACTCTGTACTAACACAATGTAACTGCACTGTGTAATGAATTGACCTGTACGATCTGTTCGCAAGACAAGTTTTCCACTTGTACTGAGGTACAGTGACAATAGTAAACCAACACAAGCTAGGGGAAACAGGTGCAAGGAACGCCACGACTTGCAGGTTTTACACTTTGTCGGGCAGTGCCCAGAAATAGAAATATCGCCACTCTCACGTCGTGGATGTAATACCTGTACCTCCCACCCACGAACCGTCTGGGAGCACCGTCAGACGGAAATAGGGACGAAGAATAAACGAGACCTTGTTAACCACTAACACACCGAACCTCAGAGGCCGGGTATTACTGGGGCTGCAGGGAGCCGTGCAGTTGTCTCAGGCGGAGGGAGAACAAACCCCAGCTCTGCAGTGGAAGTAAACCTGGAAAGGGAGACAACGGGATGGTCAGTGCCTCGGCCCCAGGCAGGAGATCAATGCTAAAAACACGATGCTGGAGGAACTTAACAGGCCAGGCAGCATCCGTGGAGAAGATGAGACGGTTTAAAGTTAACCACCTGCTTTTCTCCACGGATGCTGCCTGGCCTGCCGAGTTCCTCCGGCATCGTGTTTTCCATCTAGATTCCAGCATCTACGGTCCTTTGTCTCAAGGAGATCAATACTTTTCCGCTCAGCGGAGAATAGGGGCCGCCTCACTCACTCGGGAAAGCAACTCAGACTAGTGAGCAGCGGAACAAAAAACACTGCAGGAAACACTCCCCGCTCAGAGCCCGGGCCGACACCCGGTCCCAGAAAACGAAAGTGCTGACTACAAACCGCTTGTGGTGCGCTAGGAAGCGGCGCCCACCGGGTTTTGTAGTTGTCACCAGTAAACAGGCACCAGGGACAGACCCGGGGGGGGGGGGGGGGGGCGGGGGAGGGAAGAAATCAATGGGGAGAGGCAGCGGACGGAGCGTCACAGCGGCCCCCTCCCTCACCCGTCCACCAGGAGGTCCCAGCGGAACCCCGAATACGGCTCGGGCCCGCGGGTTGCCCAGCACTCATTGAGAACCAGCACAAGGGACGGGTCGTTGCGGTTCAGGACACGAACCTCCACGAACACGGGGCCCCGCAGCACACTCACGATGGGATAGTCACCGGCCACGTACCAGCTCCGGTAGCCGCCATCTACAGAGGGAAAGGTGAAGAACGGCCACTATTTGCAGTGAGCCCTCAGTTGGACACTAGGCATCGGCGGGCACTATCTCTCGCTATTCTCAGATCCAGACGCAGGAGGCCGGCCTCAGTGGCAGGCAGTGGCGGAGACAGGGTGTAAACACGGGGCGTCACCTGTAGCTCGGACTCCTGACTTCCCTTGTAACTGCACTGCACATGGAGCCTGCAAGAGAACGGCCAAGGCTGCACAATGCAGCGCCTCACCTCCGCTCCCCGCTCAAGGTGCTCCCACACTCACCTGAAGGGACTGTCCCGGCTCACCGAACCCCCAAGCGCCATCCAAGATCTCAAACTGCCCCAACACGTCCGTTTCATACACCACCTTCCCTCCGTCTATCTACAGGAGACAGCGGACCATCAGCACCCGGCTGAGCGCCAGTCATGGCTCCCGGCCCAATGCCTACCCGCTGAGCGGTGCCACACTCGGTCAGCGCGAACTGGAAGAGCACCGTGTCTGCAGAGACAGCGGAGGGACGGCACTCAGCTCTGGATCCATCCTTGACATGCACCGCTCTCAGCAGGAAGCATCAGGTCCCTGGAGGTAGCTACCAGGACCCGCCGTCCTTGGTGCACACTGCGGGAGGGGCAATGGGAGGCGGGGTCCCGGGACCGGAGTGACACAGACTCCGCCCGTGTTCAAGTTTCCAGTCCCTCCCTCACGGAAACCCGTTAACCAGCTCCCTCTCCTGGCATAAACGCCAGCAAGATACCCCAACCCGATCGGGAGAAGATGCGCTAAACAGATCACAGCAAAGCTCAATCCATCACAGTGCCACCGGATTGAGGGAAGCCGGCCAAGCCCCGGAACACAGGCGGGCTGGGAATACACCCACCGGGTAGATTGTCCAGTGAATAGAAACACGGCGGCACATCCGCACTCCCCTCATCAAAGCAGCAACCTCTCAGCACACACCCGCTGCCTGAAATTCCCGCAAACCCGCAGGCTTTCCGGAGCTGCAGAGACAGCCAGCATTTATTGGCGGGAAGAAGGAGAGAGGGCGGCTGTGCTGAACAGATCACAACAAAGACCAAACCCAGAGTCCACAACAAGCCAAATCTCCCAGGTGAGTGAGGCTGTGGAGACGACTCGCCCTCTTTCTACCGGCGCTGTTTAACCCGCACTCAATGAATGTCCCAATCAGCCGCAGGCCCAGGGTCCGCCGCCCACCGCCTCGCACATTTCCGCGGAACCCTCGGGGATGGGTCTGGTTTCAATCAACCAGTCAAGGGAGCGCTCCGGAAACTCCCCTCTTAAAGGCATCGCGCAGTTATTATTCCAACCGAATATTGCGGTTTGTGTCCATTGGGCAGTCGGAAGAGGGCCTTCGGCCCACAATATCTGTACTGACCGTGATGTCAAATTACACTCAGATGGTATCTGCAATGATCTGCCCGTGGAGGTCATGAAGTTGTACAGTACGGAAACAGGCCCTTTGGCCCACTGGGTCTGAAGGAGCACTTGGATAGGTACATGGAGGGGCGGGGCTCAGAGGGATATGGACTGAACGCAGGGATTCGTGACTCGCTGGGTGGGCACCGTGATTGGCATGGTCTCATTGGGCCGAAGGGCCTGTATCCGTGCTTTATTGGTCTATGAATCCATGTCCATACCGACCAGGTTGCCGACCTGAGTGAGTCTCATTTGCATGGATATGGCCCATATCTCCAAAACCGTTCCTGTCCATGCGCCTGTCTGCATGTCTTCCAAACATCGTAACTGTAACCCGATCTACCACCACCCCTGGCAGCCCCTTCCATGTATATTCGCCACTCGGTTCCCCTTAAACCTTCCCCGTCCCCTTAAAACTCTGCCCTCTGGTATATATTCTGGACTCCATACCTGGGAAAGAGACTGTGACCACCCTCCTTACCTCGGCCCATCGTGCTGTTATCAACCTCTGTAGGTCAGCCCTCAGCCTCCAGGGGAAACAGTCCCAGCCTGTCCAGTCTCTCCTTATAACTCAAGCCCTCCAGTCCCGGTAACGTTCTTAGAGTCGTAGAGCACGGAAACAGGCCCTTCGGTCCAACCGGTCCCCTGCCAACCAAGATGTCCATCTAAGCTGGTCCCATTTTCCGTATTGGTCCCGAATCCCTCTAAACCTGGCGCTGGGGCGTGGCGACCCTTTGCGAGCTGTCCCCAGCGGAGCCTCTCATTATACTTACTATCATCGTTCTACTCTTTAAAATCAGTTCTAAGGTCTGTCAGGATACATTCTGCACTCTTTTCTTTTCACCGCCTCGATTGTACTTATCCATGGCATGATCTGCCTGGACGGAAGGCAAACAACAACTTTTCGCTGTATCTCGGTACATGTGACAATAACGAAACAATATCCAATAGAGTCACAGAGTAATGCAGCATGGACACGGGCCCTTCGGCCCAACTCGTCCATTCCGACCATGGTGTCCACCAGGCTACTCCCCTTTGCCCGAATTTGGCCCATATCCTCTAAACCCCGCCTATCCCATGTACCTATCCTGATGTCTTATAAATGTTGTCTTTGTACCACTTCCTCTGGCAGCTCGTTCCATTTACCCCCCACCCTCTGGTTGAAGACGTTGCCCCTTAGGTCCCTTTAAATCCTTCACCTCTGACCGTAGAAGTGTGCCCCCTAGGTTTTAGTTCCTCTTCCCTGGGGGAAGAAATTATGTGCGTCAACTTATCTATTGCCCTCACGATTTTATACACCTCTACCTATCGTCAGCCCTCCGTCTCCTACACTCCAAGGAATAAAGTCCTTGCCCGGCCAACCTCTCGCAATAACTCAGGCCCTCGATTCTCGGTATATTCTCCTGGTCGAATATCCTGAAACCTTGGCTCTGTTTCTCTGCCCACGGATCAGTCTGACCTGCTGAGTCTTTCCTGCATTTTCTGGCTTTATTTTAGATTTCCAGCATCTGCGGTTTTTTGATTTTCCCCAGTGCATCTCATGTGCTTCAGTGAGATCGCCCCTCATTCCCCTCAACTCCAGGGATACAGATCTCTAGCTCTTTTACTCAGCTGTGACAGGACGGTCCGCTCGCCCAGTGAATCTCCCTTGGACTGTCTCCAATGTCAGATTATCCTCTGTTAAATAGGGGCCCAGAAGGGTGTGCAATACCCCAGGTGTGGCATCTCCAACACCGTGTACAGCTGGGACATTACCGCCCTATCACCGAACTTCGACTCTCCTGCAACAGAGGCCGATCCGCCCATCTCCCTTCCCCACCATTTGCTGCATCTGTCGACGTGTTGTGATCGGTGCACAAGGACAGGGGGTGGGGTTTGCAGAAGCTGTTGCGCTGATTTATTCAGACAGAAAAGGCACAGATTGGGGATTACACACACGCTCAGAGTGAGGAAAGCTCGGCGCAGGCAGTGGATGATGACCCGGACACCGGCCCGTCACACGGCTCCCGACTGATCCCGGCCGGGACGGAGCGGGGGTTTTACAGTCCAGCGCCGTTCCCAGTGGAAAGGTGCGTGGACAGGCAGCGGTGGGTAGAGGACGTTCCCTCTGTCCCGACAGTGTGTCCCAGGTGCTGAGTGGTGTCCGCTCCCGGTCCGCTCCCTGGTCTCTCCCGGTCCTCTCCCCCACCACCACCCGCTGTCCTTCGCTCTGGGCAACGCTTCAGAATCCCTGAAAGGCCGGCTCGCTGTGAAAAGTGCTGCTTGAAGCGGGGTTGGACGGGGATGGTCCGGGATACGGAGGTCTGTTCTCCATCTGGATCGGTCGCAAAAGCCGGAAGCGCAAAGCGGAGATTGCCAGTTCGCGCCCAGTCTCCGTCTCAGGGAACCTGCAAAACATGCCAGAGTGATGCTTGCATCTTTGGCCAATTACAGACTGGGCGACCGCTTTACCGAGCGCATGTTCTGTCCACAGTGGCCATCTGGAGCTCTCGGTTACAACTCCCCTCCCCACTCCCACCGGAACCCAGCACTTGAAGCCTCCCTGTGTCTCAGCTTGCCCACCATTCATTCCCTCTCTGTCTTCAGGATGGGTCACTTCACGGGGACGCTCGGGTTAAGATCTTACACAATTCTACATGCTGTGGGTTCCTGTGGATTGGAGGGAGAGAGAAGACACAGAACTATCCACCTGTTGGCCGAGGAGTAGGGAAAGGCGAGGATCTACACTCTACAATAACAGCACGCCGTTAAAGTGTGGCATAGAACAGAATGGGCACAGACTTATGAATGGAAATCACGTTTGACGAATCCACTGGAGTCTTCTATTTGCACTAATGTCTTGCTTTGCACAGTCTGATATAATTATACATAATGTGTGCTTTGTGTGCTGTGTGTTGTGTGTTGTGTTGTGTATTGTGTGTGTTGTGTGTGTTGTGTGTTGTGTGTACCTACTTGCCTGTGATGCTGCGCAAGCAAGTCTTTCATTGTACCTGTACCTCACCGTACTTGTGGATCTGGAAATAAAGTCGACTCAACTTGACTTGACATAGAAAGAGATCATTTGCCTCAAATATGGGAAAGGCACTGCTGATATCACGGTTAGTAAGTTCGTAGATGACACCAAAAATTGGTTGTGTGGTGTAACGTTACCTGAGGTTACAACAGGATCTACATCAAATGGGGAAGTTGTCAAGGGAATGGCCGATGGAATTTATCTCGTCTAACACCACAAAGGACAGGGTTAAGGTGAGAGGGAGACGACAGAAAGAGGCCCTGAGGGGTAAGCTTTTCACACAGAGGGTGGTGGGTATATGGAACGAACTGCCAGAAGAGGTGTTAGAGGCCGGTACAATTCCAGCGAGTAAATGACATTTTTTATCAACACAGTACTTGGACTGAACACTGAACAAAATCTTATCTCCCTAAAATTTATGTCTAGGTGTCTCTCACATTGATACGTAGAGAGTTTCATAAATAACCTGGAAATGGCAAACTCACCAATGGTAATTGGCGAAGTGCAGTTTTCACATGTAAACGGTATTTGATCGTGTGCTTGAAGAGCCATGACTGGTCGGACTACCGACCCGGGGGAGAGTTGTGATTGGGCTAGGGCAAAAATGGGCCAAATGGCCCCCTATGCAGTAAATGTTCCATGATTCTATGAACGACTCTCGGCCACCAGATCGGCAAGACCTTGTATGGTGGGAGCTGAGAGGGGGAGAGAGCTGGAATCAGAACCTAGGGCTGACGCTCAGAATAATTCTCACCGTGACAGTTAGTGGGGTTCGTGCGCTCCATACGCTTCCACCTCGCACAGTGACAGGTATGCCATCTTCCCGGGGATGATGATGGTCATATAACGGCCATGTATTCCTCTTGGTGCACAGAAAAAGTACTTAGTCTGGCCCGCGGGAACGGTTACTTCCCTTGCACAGCTGGAGGAACAGAATGCGAATCAGCATCGAATGGGAAACAAACTCCAGTTTGTAATTTACACTAAAACAAATTAATCTTAACGCTTCACTGCAACATTTGCATTAGGGCACGTTATAGTAACAGTGGATTTGGACCGCGTGGCACAGAGCCGGCATATCAAAGGGTTACTGTAGTGGGCGTCTTACGTAGTGTTGACACCAAGGGGATTACGCATTAAATGAGAAGGTTGTGTATCACGTGGGTTTGCATATCATTGAGTTACAGGTGTGTTTAAAGGACATACTATCGCGGGGCAAGTGCAGATCACAGTTTGTATATTTCTGGGATTGCATATTACAGTGGTTTGCATGCCTTCCGTGTTGTTGTGTCCCGGAGGGTAGGTATATTCCAGAGGGTGAGTGTCTCCCGGGGGTCTGCATCTGCCGGGGATTTGATTGTCTTGGGTGTTTGCTTGTCCTGGGATTTACGTATCCCGGAGGTCTACCAGTCCCGGGAGCTGCGTGTCCAAGGGGTTTGCGTATCCCAGGGGCTTTGGGTGTCCAAGGGCTTTGGGGATGCCGGGGTTATGTATTCCAGGACTTTGCGTATCCCAGGAGGTTGCGTTTCCCGGGAGTTTGAGTATTACACGCTGTTTTGACTGCCGATGAGCTCTTCAGAGTCTCCGATGCGGATTTCCGCTCCCTGAACGCCTTGTCCGTCTCTGCTGGCGGTGATTTTTACAACATAGACTCTGTAATGGTAGAAGAAATCCACGCTCCACCAGGGCGATTGCTCCATGGTGGTTCTGCTGCACGCTCCGTGCTGGTAGTCGGTGTCATGGTTCCTGTCGATGGCGTTGTGGGCGTATCCTCGGAAATCGTGCAGGCTCGACTGCGAGGCGCGGATGGTTTCGCACAGATTGCCTGAAATCACATGCAACAGCCCGGGGTCAGCCTATGGTGCGGCCGCTGTGCAGTTCCCTCCCCGGCTCCCGCCCGCTCCTCGCCCTCGCACTTAACTGCGCGCTTTCCAGTGAGTGAACGCGCGGACGGCGAGCCAGCCTGGGGCAAGGCAGCCCGACGCACCGCCCTAATGGCCTTATGACAGCTCCAGCTTGTACCTGTACCTGTCCTGGCGGCCACAGGACTTCTGTGGCTGGTCCAGGAGACGGTGGCCACCCAGACTCAAGAGCAGCTCCTTCCCCACTGCTATCAGACTCCAGTACCGATCACCTCGCTCACATCCCCTTCCCGGTGGAGCTGCCACCTTCTCCAACCCTTCGTTCTACCTTTTCCGTTATTGTCACTTCAGCATTACTTTTTCCACTACCTCAGACCGCACTGTCATCGCGACACCTTTGTTGTTTTGCGATCATTGCTGTATATTGTATCTACTATTACTCCGTGATCTTTATGTGAACAAGGAATTGAATTGCACCCTGGTGATTGACTATGCGTCCATCTGCTTGGATGTTGTCTGGGCCTCTCTGCATGCAGACACAGGCTGCTTTATGTGCTGAGGGGTTGTGACTGGAATCGAACAGAGTCACAGAGCACAGAAACAGGCCCTTCGAACCAACTCGTCCGTCAACCAAGGTGTCTACCTGAGCTAGTCCCATGTGCCCGCATTTGGCCTGTATCTCTGCCAACATTTCCTGTCTATATTCTGACCCAATTGACTTTTAGCTGTTGTTGTTGTTGTTGTACCTGCCTCAACTACTTCCTCTGGCAGCTCGTTCCATGTACGCACCACCCTCTGAGAGAAGAAATCTTTCCCCTCTCACCCTGATCCTATACCCTCGAGTTTTTGGTTCCCTTTCCCTGGGAAAAAGACTGTGCATTCATCCTATCTACACCCCTTATGGTTTTATAACCCGCTATAAGGTCACCCCCTCAGTTTCCTACGTTCAGAGGAATAAGAGTCCTAGCCTGCCCAACTTCTCCCTATAACTCAAACCGTCGAGTCCTGGCAACATTCTCAAAAAGCCCCTCTGCACTCTTGCCATGTTAATGACGTCTTCCTATAACACGGTGACCATAACTGAACACAAAACTTCAAGTGCGGCCTTACCTACGCCTTGTACAACTGCAACATAACAGCCCAGCTCCTATACACAGTGCCCTGAATGATGAAGGCCGGCATGCCAACCGCCTTCTTGACCACCCCCCCCCCCCCCCCCCCCGTCTACCTGTGATGCCACTTTCAGTGAACTATGTTCTCCTAGATCCTCTGTTCCACAGGACTCCTGAGAACCCTAACTGTTCATTGGAAGGTCCGATCCCGGTTTGATTTCCTAAAATGCATCACCTCACACTTATCTGAATTGAACGCCATTTCGCCTCGGCCCACTTACCTGGCTGATCAACATCACCCTGTAATTCTTGATAAATTTCTTTAACGTCTATGATACCACCTATTTTCGTATTATGTGATCGTTGGTGAATTAGTGGCTTTGCAGCGAGCCAGCAGAGTGAAATGAACAAGACAATCATCGGCACCACACCCTGATTCAGTGATCAGTGTCTCCCGACATAGACACACGCTCAGCAACAGCACAGGCACCCACACCACTTCTGCTGAGAGGTGTCTCTGTCTGGGTCAGTCAGGGCCAGGCTGTCTGACCCCAACGCCCGACAAGTGACCCTCTACCTGCACCAGCGGGTCCCAATAACCCATGTGAATGGGAATGAACTGCTCCAGGAATCCGACACAATTTCCCTTTGCAGGTTTGGAACCAGCGGGAACTGAGACACAATGAAGCCTTACCTGTTGAGTGATGAGCTCGGGCCATGGCCCAGACGCAGACAAACACCAGCAGGTAACGGCCCTCCATCCTGTGATAAAGGAGGCGGAGAAAGGGATTCTATTAGTCCAGGAGTAAGTTCCAAGTCCCCATTCAGCCCAGCATCTCTGTTCCATCCCTTCTGCTCCACACCAGCATCTTCATCTCACCCTTCCCGTTCCTCTCCGTTTTGTTTCTCTGCAAAGGTGTCACAGACTCCGATTGCAAAAAGCACATTCCCACCGATCGCACTCCCACTCGCAGCGTTTCTGTTTAATTTTCTATTGGATGTCCAAGAGGTCATAGGTTTAAGATCAGAGGCGAGAGATTTAAAAGGGACATCAGGGTCAGCTCCTTCATGCAAAGGGTGGTGCGTATTTGGAACGAGCTGCCGGCAGTAGTGATTGGGGGAAGGGCATATTAGCAACATTTAAAAGACACCTAGATACATCTTTGCCCAAAGAAGACAGAGGGTTGTGGCTGAAGGGACTTATTCGGGTTGGAGGCCTGTGAGTAGTGGTGTTCTGCAGGGATCTGTGCTGGGACCTCTGCTGTCTGTGATGTACATAAATAACCTGGATGAGTATGTTGATGGGTGGATTAGTAAGTTTGCAGACGATACCAAGATTGGTGGAGTTATGAATAGTGTAGAAGACTGGTGACGGATACAGTGTGATATAGATCAGTTGCAGATATGGGCAGAGAAATGGCAGATGGAGTTTAACCCGGATAAATGTGAGGTGCTGCCACTTTGGTAGGACTAATGTCTAGAGGCAGTAGAGACATTGAAGAGTAGAGAGACCTTGGAGTGCAAATCCATGTCTCATTGAAAGTGGCTACACAGGTAGACAGGGTGGTTAAGAAGGCTTATGAAATGCTTGCATTTATTAATCGGGGTATTGAGTATAGGAGTCATGATGCATCTCTATAGAAATTTGGTAGGCAGCATTTAGAGTATTGCGTGCAATTCTGGTCACTTTACTACAGGAAGGATGTTGAGGCTTTAGAGAGGCTGCAGAGGAGGTTTACCAGGATGCTGCCTGGATTAGAGGGCAAGTGCTATCAGAAGAGGCTGGACAAACTTGGGCTCTTTTCTCTGGAGCAGCTTCGGCTGAGGGGTGATCTGTTGGAAGATTTAAAATTTATGCAGGGCATAGATAGGGTGGACAAGCGATATCTTTTTCCCATTACTGAGAGATCCAATACCAGAGGGCATGCATTTAAGGTGAGAGGGGTAGGTTCAGAACAGACGTGAGGGGTACTTTTTTTTACTGAGAGAGAGGTGGATGCCTGGAATGCGTTGCCTGATGGGGTGGTGGAGGCAAATTCATTGGGGGCTTTTAAGAGGGGCTCGGATAGGCACATGAATGAGAAGAAAATGGAGGGATATGGGCAATCTGTAGGTAGGAGGGATTAGCTATGTCGGCACAACATTGCGGACCGAAGGGCCTGTTCTGTGCTGATCTAGATCCTGTTACAACCCTCGGCAACCTTCTTCACTGTCCACTATATCATCAATTTTGTTTTCATCTGCAAACTTACCAATCATTCCACCTACATTCTCTCTTAAATCATGTTCTATCGTATTGGTTTATTATTGTCACTTGTACCGAGGTACAGTGAAAAGCTTGTCTTACAAACCGATCGTACAGGTCAATTCATTACACAGTGCAGTTACATTGAGTTAGTACAGAGTGCATTGAGGTAGTACAGGTAAAAACAATAACAGTACAGAGTAAAGTGTCACACCTACAGAGACAGTGCAGTGCAATAAGGTGCAAGCTCACAACAAGGTGGATCGTGAGGTCAGAGTCCATCTCATCGTATGTTCTATTCATATGAGTTTCTGCTCAAGAGGGCAATGGAAAAACAGGAAGCCAGCAGTGTTTCCTGTCTAACGCAGGGCCGTGGTCTGTGTGTCTGACAGCACAACCCCATCAGTGTTTGGAATCCGTTTATCAACCCCACACACATTGAGCAATGGTTTAGAAGGCTTTGGGCCAAGCGCGGGCAGGTGGGACTAGCTCGATGGCATGGACTAGTTGGGCCGAAGGGCCTGTTTCCATGCTGTGTGGCTCCATAACTCTAGATTTGGGAATGATGATACAAGACCACTCCCACAGAAGATGTTTGATTTTAACCACTCCTGGAGTCATCCAGCATGGAAACAGGCCGTTTTGCCCACTGAGGCCATGCCGACCAGCACCCACTCTGTTGCACTAGTCATACACTAATCCTATTTCATTCTTTCACATCCCATCAGCTCCTCACAGATTCAGTCACACCCTGGGGGCAACTTATAGCAGCTATTTCACCCACCAACCGCCTGCACATCGTTGGGATGTCGGAGGAAAGCGAAGAACTCAAGTGTCACAGGGAGAATGTGGAAACTCGGCGCAGAGAGCGCCGGAGGGCAGGAATGGACAGAATTTGTGAATCTGTGACCCACTGCGCCTCTGTGCTGGCCCAGAAATTATTTTTTTAGTTATATACATGAAAGTACAACGGTAAGAATTCATGAGTTTCTGTTCAGAGGGCAATGGAAAAACAGGAAGCCAGCGGTGTTTCCTGCCTAATGCAGGGCCGTGGTCTGTGTGTCTGACAGCACAACCCCATCAGTGTTTGGATTCCGCTTATCAATCCCACGCGTCTTTCTCTGAAAAACTTCTCACTATAGAGTTGGAGAGTTAAGCAACATAGAAATGGTTCCTTCGCCCAACTTATCCACGCTGATCGAGGTGCCTTCCGGAGCTTGTCTCGTTTTCCTGCGTTTGGCCCATAACATCAAAGGGTACACAGTAAAAAGAGGACCAGATGGGCTCCTCGTTGATCTATCCCATTCCAAGTTGCTTCCGCAAGAGCTACAAATTATTTCCTTTAAATTCCTGTCCGATTGAACATGGAACAATACAGAACAGAAACAGGCCCTTCGGCCCACAGTGCCTGTGCCGACCATGAGGACAATTTGAACTAATTCCATCTTCCCTCACATGATCCATGTCCCTCCATTTCCTGCCTGTTCATGTGTCTGTCCAAATGCGTCTTAAACGCTGTCATCATGTCTGCTTCCGCCATGTTCCAGCGCATTCGTGGCACCGACCCCTCTCCATGTAAAATGTCTTGCCCAGCTTTTCTCCTTTAAATTTCCCCCTTCTCAACTTCTGCCCTCTAGTATTTGGCATTACCGCCCTGGGAAAAATACGCTGATGATTTTATATGTTCCTTTTATCATATCTACGTGTCTCATAATTTTATAAACTTCTATCTGTCTCCCCTCACCCTCCTCCGGCACCTCAGAGTAAACAATCCAAGGTTATCCAACCTCTCCTATATCCACTAAACTATAAGGAGAGATGGACAGGCCCGAATTGCACAACCACAAACACTGTGCAGAGACAGAAACAGGACTCTCGGAAACCCTGTTTGTCCAACTTCTCCTTACAGCTGCTTTTAAGGGTCCTAGTTCTGTCACTGGACGGTGGAGTTTCCATTCTACCGCAAGCACATGTGAAGTAGGGGCAGGGGTTATCTCTCCAGCTTGCTCCGATCATGGCTGATTCCTGTCTCAGGCCCATATTCCTCCGTTATCCCCGTAAATCTTGATACAGTGATGCAGCCCAGAAGTAATCAACTCGTCCAATGTGACCAAGGGGCCAATCGACGCTACTTCCATTTGACCGCATTTGGCCCACATCGCTCTAAACCTTTCCTATCCATGTACCTGTCCAAATGTCTTTCAGACGTTGTGATTATACCCATCTCTACCGCTTCCTGCGGCAGATATTCCATATACCCACCACCCTTTGTGTTAAAACATTGACCCTCAGGTCCCCTTTAAATCTTTCCCCTCTCATCTTAAACCAACGCCCTCTAGTTTTAGACTCTGCTATTCTGGGAAAAAGGCTGTGACTGTTCACCTTATTCTACCCATCATGCTTTTATAAACTTTCACTTAGTCACCGCTCAGCCTCCTTCGCTCCAGGGAAAACAGTCCCAGACTATCCAGTCTCTCCTTGTACATCAAACCCTCCAGTTCAAGCAACGTCCTTGTGAATATTTTCCGAACCCACTGCAGTTTAATCACATCCTTCCTAGAGCATGGTGACCGGAACTGCACACAGTACTCCAGGTGTGGCCGACCCAACAATAGTATGTAACATCCAGCTTCTATCTCGATGCCTCAGCGAAGCATGTCATATACCTTCTTCATCACTCTGTCCATCTGCTCATCACTTTCAAGGAGCTTTGTACTTAAACTCCCTGCTCTCTCTGTTCTACAACACTCCGCAGGGCCCTGCATTCACTGTGTATGTCCTGACCTGGTTTAGCTTTCCAAAGTGCATCACTTCACACTTACCTGGGTTAAACTCCATCTGTTATTCCTTGGCCCACTTTCTCAGTTGACCTAGATCCTGTTACAACCCTCGGCAACCTTCTTAGCTGTCCACTCTATCAGCAATTTTGTTGTCATCTGCAAACTGACCAATCATAGCGCCTACATTCTCTCCCAAGTCACTAATGTGTATGACAAACAGCAGTGGACCCAGCACCAAGAAGCACATCTAATTATAAGAGGCAGAGACAGAGTATTTTCCCAGAGGGAAATGTCAGGTACTAGAAGGCATCGCTTTAAGCTGAGAAGGGAAAATTTAAAGGAGATTTGTGAGGCAAGTTTTTTTATATACAGAGGGTGCAGGCACCATGAACGCTTTGGCAGGGGAAATGGCAGAAGCAGATACGACAGCAAAGTTTAATAGGTACTCAGACAGATGAACAGGCAGGGAATTTAGTGGACTAGAGCATGTTCAGGCAGATGTGCAGTTTAAATTGATATCATGGTTGATTCCGTGGGCAGAAGGGCCCTACCCCTGTGCTGTATTGTCCTATGTACTATGTTCAATCCTTGACATACACCACTGATTACAGATCTCCAATCTGAAAAACAACCCTCCAATAACACCCTTTAACTCCTCCCACCAAGCCAATTTTGTATCCAGTTTGTTATCTCACTCCTGGTCTCATGTGATCTAAACTTCTGGACCAACGTACAACGCGGGATCGTGTCGAAGGCCTTGCTAAATGTCTACGTAGACAACGTCCACTACCTTGCCCTCATCAATCCTCATGGTTACCTCCTCAAAAAGCTCAATCAACTTTGTGAGACATGATCTCCCATGGACAAAGCCATGGTGACTATCCCCAATAAGTCCTTGACATTCAAATGCCGATAGATTCTGCCCCTCAGAATCATTTCCAGTAACTTTCCCACTACTGCCAATCCCCAAGGAATATAGTCTCTTCCGTGGTGTTTTCCCTCATCAAAAACTCGAGCCCCTCCTCTCTTTCCTCTGCCTGTATCGCACCTGTAGCATCTATACATTAAGATGCCAGTCCTGCCCACCCCCCGACCATGTTTCTATAAGTTATAATATCCCAGTCCCATGTGAGTTCATCTGCTTTACCTGTGAGGAATCCGGCATTCAAATAAATGCAGCTTAGCCTATCGGACCTTCCTTACTCCCTTTCCTATCTGTCCTGCCTATCGGATTTTGTTGCTTTGACTTCCATATTTGTTTTAAAATGATCATCTGCCACGTTACAGCTTTGAGTCCCAGCTCCCTGCCAGACTCATTTAAAGCCCCTAGAGGAGCTGTAGTAAATCTCCCCACCAGGACATTGGACCCCTCCAGTTGAGGTGCACCCCACCCCTCTTGTAAAGGTCATCCCTGTCCCAGAAGAGATCCCAGGATCCAAATAGTTGAATCGCTCTGTTCTGCACCAGTTCCTCAGCCAGGCATTCGTCTGTCCTATCCTCCTATTTCTCCCCTGAACTGGCACCTGGCATCAGTAGTAATCCTGAGATTGCAGTGCTTGAGGCCCTGCTTTTTGAACCTGCTGGAGGAACTCAGCGGGTCAAGTAGCATTTATCGGGGGAAAGGAATTGTCCGGTCAAAACCCTGCATCAGAACTGAAACATTAACAATTTTGTCCAACACATGCTGCTCAAACCTTTGAGTTCCTCCAGAAGACGTTGGTGTTCCAGATACCACAATCTGCTGTCCCTTGTGCTGCTTTTTAACTTTCTGCCTAACTCTTTATATCCACAGCGCAGGACATCAGCCCTTTTTCTGTCTATGCCGATGGTCCCAATGTGCACAGCGACCTCTGGCTACTCACACTCCCCCTTGTGCATGTTCTGAAACTGCTCCGAGACATCCTTGACCTCGGCACCCAGAGGCAATAACACAATCCTGGAGTCTCATTTATGGCCACAGAATCACTACAATGTTCCGTCACACAATCCATGGGTATGGGTCAGGCACAGAATAATGCTCTCTTTGCACTGCCCTGTGACACACGCCCTGGGCAGGTGCAGTGTGGGTCAGACACAAGAGTAAAGCTCCCTCTGCACTGTCCCGTGACAGCCTGCCTAGGCATGTATCAGACACAGAATGAAGCTCCCTCTACACTGTCCCGTCACAAAATCTTTGGGCAGGGAAAGTGTGGATCGGGCACAGGGTGAAGCTTGCTCTGCACTGTATAGTAACACACTCTCTGGATGGGACACAGTGTGGGTCAGAGACAGAGTAAAGGTCCCTCTACCTTCCCAGGACAGGACAGTCTGGTCTTGCCCCTCTAGATCAAGAGTTCACCCCACATGTCAGTCACTGGAACAGGGGATATTGCTCGTCATCCTCTGCCCTTCCTACTGACTATAATCCCTAATCCCGGTACAGATGCCAGGAATCAGTCCGAGAATTCACTCTCTGAATCCTTCTGCCTACACTCAGAGCACAGGAAAAGTTGCTCACCTTTCGCAGGGTCTCCACTGCAGCTGAGGGGCCCCACTTCGATCCCAGTTTATATCGATGCAGCGCAGGGATGGCTCAGTGTCCAACTGGTCACATGCTTTCTATTGGCTAATTTCTATTGGCTGAAAGGAGAATGCCATTTGTCAGTCTTGGGCAATGGGACATTGAGCAAGATGCAAATAGAAGGAGGGGGATGTGCAATGTGTGGCGGCCGTTACTCGCCCAGGGTGAGGAAAGAGGGAACAATCCACTGGAAAGGGGAAGTTCGGAGAGGCTGGGGGCTCGGGTGAGTGTGGAGGTTGGAGCAATGGGGGAATCAGAAATAAGCAGATTAGGGTGGACAGTGGGTTTGGGGGAGACCCCAGCCTGAGTGGAGAGTCAACAATTCCAGGACAATTGTAGAACTGTTTCAGTGAAGTGCAGCTTGGGACAATGGTTCCCGTTAAACAATTTCTCCTGACAAACAGCTTACCTCTTAATGGGGGCACTGGGTGGTTATTCCCGTGAACTCAGTGGGTGAATCCGAGCGAGCTTCATTCCCTGTCTCCATGGTGTACCTGAAAAGGCAGCGGATCCTGGATTTGTTTGCTGGTCTGGAGTTGGCCAGGATATTGGACAGCCAACCTGCCACGACTGTAGGGCCCAAACTCAAGATTGTCAATTCCAACATGGAAGTGGTCTGCAAGGCTCCAAGTTGGCAACAACCAGATGGGATTGGACAACTTCTTCACATTAATTGGCAGCCACATCAACTGGTCAAAGTGTCCGCAGGATCCTGCATCTCGGTGAGAAGAACAGTTGGTGAATTGCCCACTTGGAGTTGAATAGAACATGGAACAATTACAGCACAATTCAGGTCCTTCAGCCCACAAATCTGTGCCGAACATGTCCCTACCCTAGAAATTACTAGGCTTACCTATAGCCCTCCATATACTCCATATTCCGATCTAACAGTCTCTTGAAAGATCCTATCGTATCAGCCTCCACCACCATTTCCGGCAGCCCATTCAGCGCACTCACCACTCTCTGAGTAAAAAACTTACCCCTGACATCTCCTCTATATCTACTCCCCAGCACCTTAAACCTGTGTCCTGCTGTGGCCACCAATTCAGCCCTGGGGAAAAGCCTCTGACTATCTACCCTATCAATACCTCTCATCATCTTATACACCTCTATCAGGTCCCCCCTCATCCTCCGTCGCTCCAAGGAGAAAAGGCTGAGTTCCCTCAACCTGCTTTCATAGGGCATGCTCCGCATTCCAGGCAGCATCCTTGTAAATCTCCTCTGCACCCTCTCTATGGCTTCCACATCCTTCCTGTAGTGAGGCGACCAGAACTGAGCACAGTACTCCAAGTGGGGTCTGACCAGGGACCTATATAGCTGCAACAATACCTCACGGCTCCTGAATTCAATTCCCCGATTGATGAAGGACAATACACCATATGCCTTCTTAACCACAAAGTCAGCCTGCACAGCCGCTTTGAGCGTCCTATGGACTCGGGCCCCAAGATCCGTCTGATCCAAGAATATGTGCCACCTTGCACATTGAGATGTTTAACGTAAGGGAACGTACACAGTAAATGGCAGGACCCTTAACAGCATGGATGTAGAGAGGGGCTCAGGGGTCCAAGTCCATAGCTCTGTGAAGGAGGCCATGCATGTAGTTAGGGAGTATGGAATGCCTGTCTTTATTGGTCAGGGAATAAGAGTCAGGAAGTCACTTTGCAGATGTATAAAACTTTGATAATTTGGTAAAGTGGTTTTTTATTGTCACGTGTATCAAGGTACAAACATAGAGCATGGAACATAGAACGTTACAGGCCCTTCAGCCCACGATGTTGTTCTGACATTTTATCCTGCTCTAAGATCTATCTAACCCTTCCTTCCACATAGCCCTCCATTTCTCTATCATTCATGTGGCTATCTAAGAGTCTCTAACGTATCTGCAAGCGGTGCGTTCCACGCAGCCACCACTCTCTGCATAAAAAAATTATCCCCGACATCCCACTTATACCTTCCTCAAATCACCTTAAAATTACGTCCACTCGTGTTAGCCATTGTCGCCCTGGGAAAACGTTTCTGACTGTCCACTCGATCTATGTGCCTTATCATCTTATCATCTTTCAAAACTGAAGGCATGCACTTTAGGGGTTAAGTTCAAAGGAGATATGCGTGGCAACTTTTTTTACATAGAGACTGGTGGGTTCCTGCAATGTGCAATACAATGGGGGCGTTTAAAAGGCTCTTAGATTGGCACATGAATGTGCAGAGAATGGAGGGACATGCACATTGTGTAGGTAGAAGGGATTAGTTTGGTTAGGCGTTTAATTAGTTCAGCACAACATGTGGACCGAAGGGCCTGTTCCTGAGCTGCACTGCTCTATGTTCCATGTTGTATGTTCTCAGGTTATAACCAGATGTCCATGTTTACTTCACCAGATTCTCTCAGACATGGGCTCATTTCAAAAGAAATACTCAGCTGTTTAAACCTGCCATACATAGAACATAGAACAGAACAACACGGGAACAGGCCCTTCTGCCCACCATATCTGTGCCGACCATGATACTGATTTAAACTAATCCCATCTACCTGCACATAGATCACATCCCTTCATTCCCTGTCTGTTCATGTATCTGTGTAAATGCCTCTCAAATGCCACGATCATACCCCCTCCACCACTTCCAATGGCAGTGTGCTCCGGATGTACTGTGGGTATCTACCACTCTCTGTGTAAAAGAACTTGCCTTGTAAATCTCCTTCAATCATCTCTCACCTTAAAGCTCTGCCCTCTAATATGTGACATTTCTACTCTGGGAAATAGCTTCTGCCTTCCCATACCGTCTATGCCTCTCATAATTTTGTAAACATCTCTCAGATATCCCCTCAGCCTCTGACGCTCCAGAGAAAACAAGCCAAGTTTGTCTAACTTCTCCCGAAGCTCGTGTCCTCAGGTAGCACCCTGGGAAACCTCTTCCATACCCGTTCCAAAGCCTCCACATCCTTCCTGTTATTGGGTGGCCAGAATTGAACACAAGATTCCAAGTACGACCTCCCCAAAGTTGTATATAGCTGCAACAGGTCTTGCTCTGCCTAATTCACTGGAATCATCACAGGGAACTTGGCAGTTCACTCACAGAAATTCATGAAGTGTTATGCAAGCCTGGGGCAGGTGGACATTCACCCGGAAACCTGTTCCAAATCCTAGGAAACAGTTCAAATGTCAGGGAATTTTGGCAGGGAATCTCAGAGAGGAGAAGCACATGAACAAACCAGGGAACCCCAGTGGAGAGGGACCAGGGACTGGATCACAAACCAGGGAACCCCACTGAGGAGAAACCAGGGACCGGATCACAAACCAGGGAACCCCACTGAGGAGAAACCAGAGACCGGATCACAAACCAGCAGCAGGAAAACAGGTCACAAAGAGAGAATTTCTCCTAACTGGGACTAAAGAGGATTATTGCTGTTTTCACACAATCCAGGCCAACTTTTCACCATTTCTGGGAGTAACTACTGAAGGCTGAGAAGTGGCAGATGGAGTTCAACCCGGTTAAGTGTGAAGCGATACACTTCGGGAGATCGAATTTGAAGGCAGAATAAAAGGTTAATAGCAGGACTCTTAGCAGTGTGGAGGAACAGAGGGATCTTGGGGTCCACGTCCATAGATCCCTCAAGGTTGCCACGCAGGTCGACAGGGTTGTTAAGAAGGCATATGGTGTGTTGGCCTTCATTAGTTGGGGCATTGAGTTCAAGAGCCATGAGATGATGTCCCAGCTCTATAGAACTCGGGTCAGACGACACTAGGAGAATTGTTTTCACTTCTGGTTGCCTTATTATTGGAAGGATGTGGACGCTTTAGAGAGGGTGCAGAGGAGATTTACCAGGATGTTGCCTGGATTGGAGAGCATGTCTTATGAGGATAGGTTGAGCGAGCTGGGGCTTTGCCCTTTGGAGAGAAGGAGGATGAGAGGTGACTTGATTGAGGTGCACAAAATGCTAAGAGATGTAGATCAAGTGCACAGTCAGAGAGTTTTTCCCAGGCTGACAATGGCTAACACGAGGGGACATCATTTTAAGGTGATTGGAGGAAGGTATAGGGGGATGTCAGGGGTAAGGTTTTTACACAGAGAGTGGTGAGTGCATGGAATGCACTGCCTGCAGAGGTTATGGGGACAGATGTATTAGGGACATTTAAGAGACTCTTAGACACATGAATGAGAGAGAAATGGGGGACTATGTGGGAGAGAAGGGTTAGATAGATCTTAGAGCAGGATAAAATGTCGGGATAACATTGTGGCCGAAGGGCCTGTACTGTGCTGTAGTGTTCTATGTTCTATATTCTGGGTTGAGAGGACTGGCCTCAATAACCCTAGAGTGGGTCTGCAGGCGAGGGGCTCCCGTGGACCCCGGGAGGACCACCATACTTCAAGAGGAAGTGCTCCCCTTCCACATTTCACAAACCTCGGCCCAACTGACAGTTTGCTTGTTGAGCCATCAGGTCCTTTCCCAACTGTCAGTTGGAAAGATCTTCTGCTGGAGTTTCTCAACCCGAGTACACTGTGGCTTAATACGACATCCCACCCCTAGGAGAAGGTTGGACACGTGAGTCCCACCCCAGAGAGCTGAGTCCACAATGCAGACTGACACCCAGGACAGGATTCAGGGTGGGAGGGCTGGTACTGTCACACTATAGGTGGGGCAGTACTAAGGTAGGGTTACACTTTGGGAGGGGCGGTAGTGAGGGAGGGGTGGTACTGAGGGAGGGTCACACTGTGGGAGGGGCAGTAGTGAGGGTGCCCTGGCCAAGTACCGCACTCGGTGGGCCCCTCAGCGTGTCGTGGACGACACCAATGTGATTTTGGTATAAAGTATTGAGTGTTTCGGTGGGGGGCATGTTGTTGTGCGGGTATTCGTTTTGCCTAGTTTCTTTTTGTATTAGATGTGCTGTATTTGATGTTGGGTGTTTTTTGTAGTGCTTTTAGTGAATAAACAGTTTGTAAAAAAAGGGGCAGTAGTGAGGGAGGGTCACACTATGCAAGGGGCAGTAGTGAGGGAGGGTCACAATGTGGGAGCGGCAGTACTGAGGATGCATGTGAGATGCTGTGGGAGGGTCTGCCACAAGTCAGCCCTGAGGCTGTCGAGCGGCTGGAGGCTCCCCTCAGTTCTGGAGGAGCTGACCATGCGCCTAGACCAGCTGCGTGGGGCAAGGCTCCGGGGCTGGACGGGCTGGCGGTCGAGTTCGTGCTTTCTGGGACATCCTGGGGGTAGGACCTACGCAAGGGTGCTAGGGGAGAGCCTGGCGATGGACGAGATGCCCCTCTCTTGGCGCAGGGCAAGTCGTGGTCCTGCTACCTAAGAAGGGGATCTCCGTAATCTACGAAACTGGCGCCCAGTATCTCTACTCTGCACCAAGTAGGAGGTATTTGCCCGGGCAATGGACAATCGTCTGGGCTCCGTGCTAGCCCGGTGATCCACCCCGACCAGTCCTACACGGTCCCGGGCCGGTCCATCCAGACAACATTCACCTCGTCCGGGACCTGATGTACCTATGTCAGGAGGCTGGGGTGTCAACCACCTTTCTCTCCCTTGATCAGGAGAAGGCGTTCGACAGGGTGGATCACGGATACATGGTCGGAACTCTGCGCGCATTTGGGCTCAGGCTGCATTTTGCAGCCCGTGTTCAGCTGTTGTACACCACCGCAGAGAGCCTCGTCAAGGTAAACGGGTCTTTGACGGCACCCGTTCGTTTCGAGAGGGGGGTACGTCAGGGGTGCCCCATGTCAAGGCAGTTGTACTCAGTCTGCGTGGAGCCGTTCCTGTGTCTTCTTCGGAAGCATCTGATAGCTCTAGTTCTGTGCGAGCCAGCAGTGGAGGTTGTCCTCTCGGCTTACGCCGATGACATCCTCCTTGGGGTCACCGACCCGACAGACCTGCGGAGGATGCGAGAGTGCCAGAGAGTCTACTCGGCCACGTTCTCTGCCAGAGTCAACTGGTCAAAGTGTCTGGGTCTGCTGGTGGGGCCGTGGTGGGCGGACTCCCTGCCAGAGGAGTTGCAGCCCTTCGAGTGGAGCACCTCGCACCTCCTCTACCTGGGGGTCTACCTGTCCCCGGCCGAGGAGTCCTGGCCAGCAAACTGGCAGGAGTTGGGAGCGAAAGTCTCCGCCCGACTAGGACACTGGTCGGGTCTGCTCCGGGCGATCTCATACCAGGGCAGGGCACTAGTTATTAACCAGCTGGTGGCCTCCATGTTGTGGTCACATCTGGCCACGCTGGTGCTGCCCAACGTCTTTGTCGCCACCACCCAGAGGAGATTGACGGTCTTTTTCTGGGGTGACCGGAGACACTGGGTCTCTGCAGCGGTCCTAAGTCTGCCATTGGCAGAGGGAGGCCAATCGCTGGCGTGCGTGCGTACCCAGCTGGCGGCCCTCCGCCTCTGGGTGCTGCAGAGATACCTGTATACCGAGCACCCCCCCGCGGTGGCATGAGCTGGCCACCTATTTCCTCTGCCGAGGCTGCTGCCTCCAGGAGGGGGAGCGTCTCTTGGTGGAGACTCTCCGCTGTGCCATACAGTGGGAACTGCCCGGGTTCAACTGAGATCTGATGCAGGTATGGGGTGCGGTGTTGTGCGGCGAGCACGTGGCCCCTCCCCCTCCCATCGTGGGGGCTGCCGGGGGGGGGGTCCTGGCTGTGCTGGCCCCTGCACTTCTGGAATTGCTGGTCGGGCCCAGGGCCCGACATCTGTCTCGGGAGGCGGCCCAGCACAACCTGAGCCGCCTGGGGGAAATACCGACTGTGCCGTTCCGCAAGGCGCCGAGGCACTTATTGTACGGGCTGCTCCTGCACACCTTTCACTTCCTAGCCCTGTTCTGCCAGGTGGACATGCCATGGCGGGCCGTCTTGCCAGCCGGCAGAGAGGGTGGTCCCCGATGGAGGTCTTGATACAAGGGAGTCCTCCTGCTGTACATTGGGGACCTGGGATGGCAGGTGCTGCACCGCGCAGTACCGTGCAACCAATTCTTAAGCTGGTTCACCGATACTCCGGCCGCCTGTCACTTCTGTGGCCAAGAGGAGATGGTGTACCATGCGTACCAGGACGTGAGAGGCTGCAGCCCCTCTTTGCCTATCTGAGGGGGCTGCTGCTTAAGTTCTGGCTACACTTCAGCCCGACGATGTTGGTATATGGCCACCCAGTGCGGCGCAGGGCTGAGCGTGCGGGAGATCTCCTGGTGGGTCTTCTGTTGGGCCTGGCCAAGCTGGCCATCCACGGGACGCGGTGGCCGGTGGCCGAGGGGACTGGCCGGTCTGCCTGCCTGCCCGTCTTCCGTGCTTACGTGCGCGCACAGGTGTCTTTGGAGAGGGAGCACAAGGTCTCCACGGGCACCATGGCTGAGTTCCGCGCTCGGTGGGCTCCTCAAGAGATAGCGTGCGTCGTGGACGATACCAATACGATTTTGATATGAAATATTGAGTGTTGCGGTACGGGACGTAGTGACGCATGTGTGCTCTTGTGGGTGTCAGTTTACAATAATCTCTGAAGTTATGTAGTCGATTAGATGATCCTTTCTGTATTAGATGTATACATTTGACATTTGTAGTCTTTTGTAGTGCTTTCAACTAATAAATGTTTTATACAAAAAAAAGGGGCGCTACTGAGAGATTAACATGCTGTGGGAGGGGCGGTGCTATCGGAGCACCAGAATCTGGGGTTTGGGGACAGTAGCAATGGATCACCGTACTGCAGGATGGGAAAAGTTGTAGATGGGCGACAAGGTTGGCATGGATCTAATGGGCTGAAGGCCCTGTCTCTGTACCGTACAGCTCTATAACTTCATACTAATCCTATTGGCTCACATTCGGACCGTATTATTCTCTGCCTTTTCCAGTTACGTGTCTGTCTTAGTGTATCTCAACTGCTGTGATGGTATTTGATTCCACCCACCTGCACAAGTAGCACGTTCCAGATATCAACCAGTCTGTGTAAAAACATACCCTCCATATCCCCTTTAAAACTCCCTCCTTTCACTCTGCCCTCTTGCTTTTCATAACTTACAATGGGAAAAAAATTGACTCTCTCCCCATCTACATAGAACCATAGAACACTACAGCACAGAAAAACAGGCCATTCAGCCCTTCTAGTCTGTGCCGAAACATTATTCCGCTAGTCCCATTTACCTGCACCCAGTCCATAACCCTCCAGACCTCTCCCGTCCATGTATCTATCCAATTTATTCTTAAGCCTCAAGAGTGAGCCCGCATTTACCACATCAGATGGCAGCCCGTTCCACACTCCCACCACTCGTTGAGTGAAGAAGTTCCCCCTAAACCTCTCCCCTTTCACCCTAAAGCCATGTCCTCTCGTACTTATCTCTCCTAATCTAGGTGGAAAGAGCCTACTCACATTAACTCTGTCTATACCCCTCATAATTTTGTAAATCTCTATCAAATCTCCCCTCTTTCTTCTATGCTCCAAGGAATAAAGTCCTAACCTGTTCAATCTTTCCCTGTAACTCAACTCCTGAAGACCTGGCAACATTCTCGTAAATCTCGTCTGCACTCTTTCAATCTTACAAATATCCTTCCTATAGTTAGGTGACCAGAACTGCACGCAATACTCCAAATTTGGCCTCACCAATGTCTTATACAACCTCACCATAACATCCCAATTCCTATACTCAGTACTTTGATTTATGAATGCCAGGATGCCAAAAGCCTTCTTTACAACCCTGTCTACCTGCGATGACACTTTCAGGGAATTATGTACCTGAACTCCCAGATCCCTTTGTTCCTCCACACTCCTCAGTGCCCTACCATTTACTGTGTATGTCCTACCTTGATTTGTCCTTCCAAAATGCAACACCTCACACTTGTCAGCATTAAATTCCATCTGCCATTTTCTGGCCCATTCTTCCAGTTGGTTCAGATCCCTCTGCAAGCTTTGAAAGCCTTCCTCGCTGTCCACTATGCCTCCAATCTTAGTATCATCAGCAAACTTGCTGATCCAATTTACTACATTATCATCTGGATCATTGATATAGACAACAAACAACAATGGCCCCAGCACAGATCCCTGAGGCACACCACTAGTCACAGGCCTCCAGTCTGAGAAACAATCATCCACTACCACTCTCTGTCTTCTTCCACACAGCCAATTTCGAATCCACTTTACAATCTCTCCATGGATACCTAGTGTCTGAACCTTCTGAACTAACCTCCCATGTGGGACCTTGTTAAAGGCCTTACTAAAGTCCATGTAGACAACATCCACAGCCTTTCCTTCATCTACTTTCCTGGTAACCTCCTCGAAAAACTCTACAAGATTCGTTAAACACGATCTACCACGCACAAAGCCATGCTGACTATCCTTAATCAGCCCTTGGTTTTCCAAATACTTGTATATCCGATCTCTCTGAACTCCTTCTAATAATTTACACACTACTGATGTCAGGCTCACCGGCCTGTAATTACCTGGCTTACTTTTAGATCCTTTTTTAAACAACAGAACAACTTGAGCTACCCTCCAGTCCTCCGGCACCGCACCCGTGACTAAGGACGTTTTAAATATATCTGCCAGGGCCCCTGCAATTTCTACACTAGTCTCCCTCAATGTCCGAGGAAATATCTTATCTGGCCCAGAGGATTTATTTACCTTTATTCACTGTAAGGCAGCAACTCCTCCTCTTTAATCTCTATATGTTCCATGACTCTATTGCTTGTTTCCCTTCCTTCCATATCCA
This sequence comes from Pristis pectinata, assembly GCF_009764475.1. Lineage (NCBI taxonomy): Eukaryota > Metazoa > Chordata > Chondrichthyes > Rhinopristiformes > Pristidae > Pristis > Pristis pectinata. The sequence goes on along the minus strand of NC_067409.1, from coordinate 984,252 downwards.
CTATGCCCATTTCCTGCGTTAATACTGATGCAAAAAAATTGTTTAAGATCTCCCCCATCTCCTGAGGCTCCAGACATAGACGACCACTCTGATCTTCTAGGGGACCAATATACTCTTCATATACTTGTAGAAACCCTTCGGGTTTACCTTCACATTATCTGCCAAAGCAACCTCATGTTGTCTTTTTGCCTTCCTGATTTAGTACTTTCTTACTTTTTCTATACTCTTCAAGTACCTCATTTGTTCCTAGTTGTCTATACCTGCTATACACCTCTCTCTTTTTCTTAACCAGATCGCCAATATCCCTTGAAAACCAAGGTTCCCTATGCTTGTTAACTTTGCCTTTAATCCAGGCAGGAACATGCAAACTCTGCACTCTCAAATTTCGCCTTTGAAGGCCTTCCACTTACTGAGCACTTCCTTGCCAGAGAACAATTTATCCCAATCCACTCTTCCTAGATTCTTTCTCATTTCCACAAAATTGGCTTTTCTCCAATTTAGACCCTCAACTGGAGAACCAGACCTGTCCTTATCCATAAGTAACTTGAAACTAATGACATTATGGTCACTGGACCCAAAATGCTCACCTACACATACTTCTGTCACCTGACCTGTCTGGTTCCCTAATAGGATAGTGTCACAGAATTGAATATGCCTCTTTCAGGTCTCCTCTCAGACTTCGTTGTTCCAGGGATAACAAGCCCAGCATATCCAATCTCTCCCCAATAGTTCTCCAATCTGGGCAACATTCTTTCAGTCCTTAAAAGGAGGCGCGTTTCAGGTATAGGTAGCTGGCAACAAGCAAGTCCCTTGAGTATAAGGGATGTAGGAATACACTGAACAATGAAACCAGGAGGCCAAAAAGGGGACATCAGATACCCTTGGCAGATAAGGTAAAGGACATTAGTAAGAGAGTCTATAAATACTTTAAGATAAAAAGAGTAACCAGGGAAATAACAGGTCCCCTTAATTATTAGCATTGTCGTCTATGTACAGAATATTTCTCATCTGTGTTTACCATGGAGAAGCTCATGAACGCGAGATAATTCTGGGAACAGTATAGTGATATCCTGAATCATATCAACAATCCAAATGAGAAGGTGCTGGCTGTCTTGAGGCGCATAAAGGTGGATAAATCTCCGGGGCCTTCTAGGATATTGTTGGAAACCAAGGAAGAAATTTCTGGGCCCTGACAGAGATATTTGTATCCTCCTTAGCCACGGGTGAGGTATTGGAAGACTGGAGGTCAGCTAATGGTGTACCTTTATTTGAGAAGGGCTGCAAGGACAAGCCAGGGAACCATAGGCAAGTGAGTTTAAAGGTGGTGGTGGGGGAAGAGTTACTGGAAAGGATTCAGGATCTACCTGCATTTGGAAAGACAAGACTGATTATGGAGTCTCGGCATGGTTTCGTGCGTGGGAAATCATGTCTCCTGAATTTAATAGAGCTTTTTGAAGATGTGACCAGGAGGTTTGACAAGGGCAGGGTGATGCATGTTGTTTCTTTGGACTTTATAAAGGCATTTGACAAGGTCCTGGATGATAGGCTAGTCCACAAGGTTGGGTCCAGCGTGTCAGAATCAGAATCGGAATTGTGATCACGGACTCACAGGACGTGATTATTTTGGTTCACAGCAGCAGCAGAGTGTAAAATCTATAACCCCCTTCAGTCTCTTGCTATCCTGTGCATTGGAGCCTCCATATCATGCAGTGATGCAACCAGTCAGAGCGCTAGCCAACTGGATACATTTTCTTGGTGGTAGGAATCAAGAGGGTGGTGGAGGAGGGTTGTTTTTTTTAAGAGTGGATGCCGGTAACCAGTGGTGTGGTACAGAGATCGGTGCTGGGTACAATATTTTTTGTCATTTATATTAACAATTTCAATGAGAGCATTGGTGGCAAGGTTAATAAACTTGCAGATGTCACCAAAATTGGCGGTGTGGTGGACAGTAGTTACAACAGGATCTAGATCAACTGGGAAAATGGGTCCACAAATGCCAGATGGAATTTAACTTTGGCAAGTCAAGCATTTTGGAAATAATAGAGTAATACAGCATGGAATCAGGCCCTTCGGCCCAACTCGTCCCTGCCAACCATAGTGCCCACCAAGCTGTTCTCATTTGCCCACATTTGGCCCATATCCATCTAAACCCCTCCTATCCATGGACTTATCCAAATGACTTTCTAATGTTGTTATTGTATCTGCCTCAACAACTTTCTCTTCAACAACTTTCTCTTCAACCAGGGCAGGACATACACAGTGAACGACAGGGCCCTGGAGAGTGGTGTAGAACAGAGATACTTCCGGGGTACAGGTATATAGTTACCTGAAAGTGGAAACACAGAGAGACAGGGTGGTGAAGAAGTCACTTGGCCTTCATTGGACAGGACATTGAGTACAAGAGTTGGGACATCATGTTACAGTTGTACAAAAGGTTGGTGAGACACACCAGGAATGTTGTGTACAGTTCTGGTTGCCATATTATGGAAAGGATGTCACTAAATGAGAGAATGTGCAGAAACGATTCACAAGAAATGTGCTGGGATTGAAGTTTGCTTGAGTTATAAGGAGAGACTGGTCAGGCTGGGGCTGACTTCCCTGGAGTGACTTTATGGAGGTTTATAAAATCATGAGGGGAATAGATAAGGCAGATGGTCACGGTCTTTGTCCCAGGGTAGGGGGGGGGGTCTAAAGTTAGAGGGCACAGGTTTAAAGTGAGAGGGGAAAGATTTAAAGGGGACCTGAGTGGCAAGAATCTCCACACAGTGTGATGGGTATATGGAACGAGCTACCAGAGGAAGTCGTTGATAAATCTAGTTTTTGATATCCAACCCTGGGAAAAAATTTGAGTGAATTCAGTGTGTATATGCCCCTCATTATTGTATGCACCGCTACGAGATCAGCAGTCAGTCTCCTGCTCTCCATAACTCAGTTCCTTGAGCCATGATAACATCTTTGTAAATCTTTTCTGAGCTCCTTCCAGTTCAATAGCGTATTTTTTTTTGATTAGTAGGGGGTTAAGGGTTACTGGGATAAGGTGGGAAAATGGGCTTGAAAAAGATCAGCCATGGTTGATTGGCAGAGCAGCCTCAATGGGCTGAATTGGCCCATTTCTGCTCTTATATCATTCAGTCTTATCTCTATCAGCAGGGGGACCTAAACTGAACACACGTGCAGCCTCACTCGCTTCTTGTACAACTGCACCATAATCTCCCAACTTCTGTATTCAATGCTCTGACTGATGAAGGCCAAAAGCCTTCTTCATCACCATCTACTTATGATTCTGCTTCCAGGGAACCATGTAAACACAGAGAGCACTCTGCATACACAGTCTCGGTCTCCATGCTTAATATTTCCTTGCACTGGAGGTATTGCAGAAGGTTCACTAAGTTTATTCCGATAAAGTGCATGATATGATATTCCTGTGACTGTGTGGGATTCCGCAGGTGCTGCTAGGTTAATTGGGTGCTGTAAATTGCATACAGCATGTTGGTGAGTGGTGGAAATCTGGTGGGGGGGGCAGTGATTGATGGGCATATGGGGAGAATTAACTAGGATTAGAGTAATGTTGGTGTAAATAGGTGGTCAGTGATCAACACGGACTCAGTGGGTTGAAGGCTGAAAGGCCTGTTTCTGTGCTGTATGTCTCTGTGAGGTGAGGTGAGCCAATACTCAACCACCACCCTCTGCCTCCTACCTCCGACCCAGTTTTGAATCCCTGGATTCCATGGGACCCAACCTTCCAGACCAGCCGACCATGCTGGCCTTGCTAAAGTCCAAATAGACAACATCCGCTGCCCTACCCTCATCTACTTTTCTGGTGACCTCTTCAAAGAACTCCAAAAGATTCGTTAAGCATGACTTTCCACACATGAAGCTATGCTGACTCCTTCTAATCAGACTCTGTCTATCCAAATGCTGGTAGATCCTGTCCTTCAGAATTCCCTCCAGTAACTTCCCCACTACTGATGTCAGGCTGAGCGGCCTGCAGTTCCTTGGTTTGTCCTTGCTACCCTTCTTAAACAACAGAACAATACTATCCACCTTCCAGTCTTAGGGAATTGCACCAGTGGTTAGTGATGAAATATTTCCACAAGAGCCTCCTCAATTTCTCCTCTAGACTCCCACAAAGTTCTAAGACGCTCTCAGTCAGGCCCTAAAGATTTATCTCCCTTAATGTGCTGTAAGGCTGAAAATACCTCCTCCCTGGTAATAAGAATTTCCTCCAAAGTATCGCCACTTGTTTTCCTTATTTCTTGCACAACCATGATTTTCTCCTCAGTAAACACAGAAGAAATATTCTTTAAAAATACCACCAATCTCCTGCGGCTCAAGACATAGGTCACCTCCTGATCGCTAAGTGGAAATACTCTCCCTAGTCACCCTTTTTACTGGTAATAGAACTTCTTGGGATTTTCCTTAACCTTACATGCCAGACCCAGGCTTTATGCAGGGCAGGCCGTGTTACAAATTTGACTGAGTTGAGGAGGTGATGATGGTGATTGAACATAGAACTAACCTGATAGTAAACTATCAGGAATTACAGAGGGATTTTGATCATCTCAGTAAATGGGCTGAGGAACGGCAAATGAGGTTTAAATCGTATGTGTGATGTGTTGCATTTTGGGAAGACTATGAGGAGAGGGCTTGCACAGTCAACAGTACAGCCCTGGGCTGTGTTGTACAACAGAGGGACCTAGAAGTGCAAGTAGATGCTTCCCTGATGGTTCCTTTGGCCAAATTCACCCATGCTGAACAAGATGCCGAACTCAACTAGTCTAATTTGCCTGGCCATTCACCTTATCTATGCTTCTCATGATTTTATACACCTCCAAGTTCACCCCTCAGTTTCCTTTGCTCCAGGGAAAACTCTTCCTACCTATCCAATCTTTTCTTTTACCTCAAGCACTCCAGTCCCAGTAACATCCTTGTGAATATCTTCTACACCCTTTCCAGCTTAATGACATCCTTCGTATAGTTAGGCGACCAGAACTGTGCACATTATTCCAAGTGCGGTCTACCGACATCTTGTAGTTACTGTTACGGACTCGGTGAAAGTCCCTTTAAGGGAGAGAGGGGGGGGGGGAGGGGGAGAGGGGGGGGGGGAGGGAGAGGGGGGGAGGGAGAGGGGGGGAGGGGGGAGGGGGGGAGGGAGGGGGGGAGGGAGAGGGGGGGAGGGAGAGGGGGGGAGGGAGAGGGGGGGAGGGAGAGGGGGGGAGGGGAGGGGGGAGGGAGAGGGGGGGGAGAGGGAGGGGGGGAGGGAGAGGGAGGGGGGGGGGGGAGGGAGAGGGGGGGAGGGAGAGGGGGGGAGGGAGGGGGGGAGGGAGGGGGGGGAGGGAGAGGGGGGGGAGGGAGGGGGGGGGGAGGGAGAGGGGGGAGGGAGAGAGGGAGGGAGGGGGGGAGGGAGAGGGGGGGGAGGGAGAGGGGGGGGGGGAGAGGGGGGAGGGAGGGGGGGGAGGGAGAGGGGGGGAGGGAGAGGGGGGGAGGGAGAGGGGGGGGAGGGAGAGGGGGGGAGGGAGAGGGGGGGAGGAGAGGGGGGGGGGAGGAGAGGGGGGGAGGGAGAGGGGGGGAGGGAGGAGAGGGGGGGAGGGAGAGGGGGGGAGGGAGAGGGGGGGAGGGAGAGGGGGGGAGGGAGAGGGGGGGAGGGAGAGGGGGGGGAGGAGAGGGGGGGGAGGGAGAGGGGGGGGAGGGAGAGGGGGGGGAGGGAGAGGGGGGGGAGGGAGAGGGGGGGGAGGGGGGAGGGGGGGGGGAGGGAGAGGGGGGGAGAGAGGGGGGGGGGAGAGAGGGGGGGAGAGAGGGGGGGGAGGAGAGGGGGGGGAGAGAGGGGGGGGAGAGAGGGGGGGGAGAGAGGGGGGGGAGAGAGGGGGGGGAGAGACGGAGAGAGAGCACGCACGCGCGCTTACGTCAATAGAAGATAAAGGACGTAATGACGTTGGTGAAGAAGAGAGAGCGAGAGACACACCAGCCCCCTAGTTTTCTCTATCGATGGATGAGAAACAATAACTGTATCTGTTACTGCAATCCACGTATGGAAATTGGAAGTAATCCAGTGGAGTTCACTTGTTGCTGACCTGTAGAAGGAAACAGGTATTTGTGTGTGTGGACGACCACGATTCGGATGCTTTTCGAGGTGAGGGAGTCACTACCGAGTAAACACTGAAGGGTCATTTGGGTTCCATCGTGGAACATTTGGATTTCGTAATTACTCTCTCTATGTTCTCTACATCTACGTCTTATCTTCAGTCAAAGGTGGTGGATGAAGAAGCCTTTGCTCATGTTTCACCTTATGGCTTGCGGAACTGAACTTTAAGAACCATTCCTGGACTTAGAGTCTGGGACTTTGCCACACACACACACACACGAAGAGTTAGTTTTGGGGTTAAAGTTCAAGGTTTAACATTTTTGAATTTCTAACATACTGACAGTTTTACTTTTATTTTTCATATTATTATAAGTAGTGATTAATAAAATAGTTTTTAAACACTGAATTATGACTCAGTGTGTTTCTTTAGTTGCTGGTTCGCAACAAGCAACAGTAACAAGCTGGTTGCTGGTCTAGGGGTATGATTCTCGCATGGGGTGCGAGAGGTCCCGGGTTCAATTCCCTCAACCTCGAGGATTCCCTCATCCTGCTGGCCTTGTCCTCCATTCTAACAGCAACATGCTGGCTATGAACGTTCTCCATCTCCCTTGAAATCTTCCCACTTCAGTAACTTGCCCAACCTCATTTCCCAATAGGAGGCCCAGCATTGCCCTATCCCTAGTCAGTCCCCAGTCAACATATTGCTTGAGAAAACTTTCCTGGACAGATTAACAAATGCATGGCCCATCCAAGCCCTATGCATTATGGCAGCCCCAGTCAATGAGGAAGTTGGAAATCCCCTATTATTACAACCTTATTGTTTTACATCTACCTGCCATCTCTCTCTGATGGGGGTGTTGGATAGAAGAGTTACAGTACAACACCAAAGTGAGCACCCCCTTCTTATTTTGCCTCAGGATTCTGCATGAATTATCTTCAAACCATCGCTGTGATGTCCTAATCAAAAAGCAACCCCCCCTACTCCCCTTTTCCCTCCACCTCCACCCCCACCCTGTATCACGGCAGGACTGTATCATCCAGTCCTGCCCATGGTAGTAGAGTGGCCATTTTTAGAATGGCATTGTTTGAACTACAAGTTTCAAGTACAAGTACAAGTGCTGGAGGCATTGGTGTGAGGTAGCTAAACAGAGGAAAAACGTTACCTGCTCTTACTTGGTCCAAACAATTACTCTATTAAGGTAGCTGGGGTGGCAGTAGAGCAGTGGCATGGTCCTCCTGCAGGATGCAGTAGATCTGGGAGACTTCCCAATGGCCCTAATGACTTCACCTGTAGGAAGTGCGCTCATCTTCAGCTCCTGGTACACTGCATTAAGGAACTAAAGTTGGATGGACTTGGGACCATCTGGGATGCTGATAGGTAATAGCTTTAAGTTACACCTAAAGTGCAGGCAGCAGATAGTTGGGTGAGCAGTAGGAAAGTTAAAGGGAGCAGGTGGATAGTGCAGGGCTCCCCTGTGACATTCCCCTCAGCAACAGGAATACTCCTTCGGATGCTGATGTGAGGCACAGCAACAGCAGCCAGATTGATAGCACTGTGACCAGCTGAGGTTCGGTGGGGAAGGGTAAAGTCAGGCAGTGCAAGTGATAGGAAACTCGATATTTCAGGGAACAGACAAGAAATCTATGGCCTAAAAAAAGAGGCCAGGATGGTATGTTGCCTCCTGGTTGCCAGGGTTGAGGATGTCTCAGAGCAGCTGCAGGTCATTCTCAAGGGGGACGGTGAACAGCAGAGGTCGTGGTGCACACTTGCACCACGACATGAGTAGAAACAGGGATTCGGTTCTGCCGCAGTAAGTACAGGCTGAAAAGCACAACCTTGAAGGAATGAATTTCTGGATTACTCAAGATGGCATGTGCTAGTCAGGGCAGGAATAGACAGATAGAACAAATGAACATGTGTCTGGGAGTTGGTGCAGGGTTTCAGGTTCTTGAAACATTGGAACCTCTTCTGGAGGCAGGGTGACTGTACAAGAGGAGAGACCGCATACAAGTTTACAATATTGAGAGGTATTGTAGAGAAGACAGCTGGTATCTTCACCCCAGGCCAAAACGTCTAATACTAGAGGGTGTGTATTGAACGTGAAAGGGGCAAATTCAAAAAGGAGATGTGCAGGAAAGTTTTCTTTTAATTTTTTAAAACAGTGTAGGGTGCCTGGAATGCACCCTGGAATGCCAGGGGTGGTGGAGGAGCCAGATATGATAAAGGATCTTAGATAGACAGGTGAATATGAAGAGAATGGAGGGATATGGACCACGTGTAGGCAGAACGTGCATGCTCCATGTTCATCTGCCTGCGCTGCCAGGTTTTTGCATTAAATAAATGCAGCTTAGTCTATCAGACCTCCCTCACTCCATGTCCTGCTCCTGCCTGTCCACTGAACCTTCTTTAATTTCTATTTACCTTGACTCTCCCATCTGTCATATCTGCTTTGGGTCCACCCTCCTGCTAATCTAGTTTAAACCCTTCCAAGCAGCACCAGCAAGTCTCCCCACCAAGATATTTGTCCCCGTCCAGTTCAGGTGCAACCCATCCTTACATGTCATCTGGTCCCCAGAAGAAATCCCAATGGTCCAGGAGCCCAAATCACTCCCTCCTGCACCAGCTCCTCAGCTAGAAATTCATCTGGCCTGTCCTCCTATTCTCACTAGCATGTGGCACCAGAAGTCATCCAGAGATTACAACCATCATGGTAGTGCTTTTAAACCTGCCCAGATCTCCATAGTCACTCTACAGGACTTTTTCCACCCAGGTTATTGGTAACAATGTGCACATTGACCTCTGGCTACTCACCATCTCCTTTCAGAATGTCCTGTACCCACTAAGAGACACCCTCGAGTCTCACTCGCAGTGACAGAAACACGTGCCTGTCTCTCTGACGATATCATTATTGCTCATCTTGACATTTCCCTACCCTGCTTTAGAACAGAACCAGCTCTGGTGTCATTTCTGCTGTGGCAGTTCCTGCTCCCCCACCATCTCCAAAATAGGATACTTGTTCAAGAGGGGAGCAGACACAGGAGATTCCTGCACTACCTGTCTGTCCCTCCTGCAACTTGGTAGCCCTTTTCAGAGAAGGCAAAAACAGTCAGACATTTGAGAGATTGATGGTCAAGTGAAAATGAGGAACATGCTGGCCCCAAACACATCACTGTATTCATCAAAAATAGTTTGGGACAAGTTGTTGAGCTTGAAAGCTGTTTATTTTCATTTCAGAAATTTGGAAATGACAACTTGAGTTGGTGACTGTTCTGGATTCATTGCCCAGTGATCTGTAGATTGTGGCATCATTCTTGCAGATTAAAGAAGAGCAAGCAGATGCCCACCAGAAGGGTGTTAACTTGACCCATAATAATGGTGAAGGAAACAATACTGATCTGTTAGGCTCACAATAGAAGTGGATATGATGAAATCCACAAAAATGGTTAGTTAGTTTCACCACATCTTGATTTACTGTGGAGAAGGATATGGAAGCTAGGGAGTTCAAGGAAAAGAACAGTGACTCACTGAAACATATCTACATTACAAATGAGGAGGTAGCATTGGAAGTCTTAAATCACATAACAGTGGATAAATCGCCAGGGAATGACCAGGTGACTCCTAGGATGTTGTGGGAAGCAAGGGAGGAAATTGCTGGGGCTCTGCAGAGATATTTGTATCAGCAATAGCCACAGGTGAGGTACTGGAAGACTGGAGGGTGGGTAATGTTGTGCCTTTAAGGGCTGCAAGGGCAGGTCAGAGAAATTCAGGCCAGTGAGCCCAAGATCAGTGGTGGGTAATTTACTGGAGGGGACTGAGAGACAGAACCCACCAGAAGTAGGAAAGGCAAGGGCTGATCAGAGATGGTCACCATAAAGAATGTAGGTAGCATGGTCAGTAAGTTTGCAGATGACAGATTGGTAGTGTGCTGGACAGTGAAGGTTGTCTAAGCTTGCAGCAGGATCTAGATCAACTGGGAAAGTGGGCAAAGGAATGGCAGATGGAATTTAACTCTGAAGTGAAGAGTGATGCATTTTGGCAAGTTAAACCAAGGCAGGACTTAGTGAATGGCAGGGCCCTGGCAATATGCTGAACAGAGACTTAGGGGTACTAGATAGACAGGGTGGTGAAGGTGGTGCATGGCATGTTTACCATCATTGTCCATGGAAATACCTGCCATCTCTTTCATGCTAAAGGTTTAGATGGGGTGGAATTTGTTAGGTGTGTCCAGGAAGGATTCCTGACACAATATGTAGACAGGTTGACTGGAGGAGAGGCCATTTTGGATTTGGTACTAGGCAATAAACCTGGTCAGGTTTCAGATCTCTCAGTGAGTGAGCATTTCAGAGACAGTGACCACAACTCCCTGACCTTTACCTTGGAGATGGATAAGAGCAGACGGTATAGGGAAGTATTAAATTGGGGGAGGGGGAATTATGATGCTATCAGGCATGAACTTGGGAGTGTAAATTGGGAGATGTACTCAGGGAAATGCACAATGGAAACGAGGATGTTTAGAGATCACTTGCATGGGGATCTGGATGGGATTGTCCTATTGAGGCAGGAAAAGGATGGTAGGGTGAAGGAACTATGGGTAACAAGGTGTGAAATATCTAGTGAAGAGGAAGAAAGAAGCTTAAGGTTTAGGAAGCAAGGATCAGACAGGGCTCTAGAGAGTTACAAAGTAGCCAGGAAGGAGCTTAAGAATGGACTTATGAGAGCTACAAGTGGTGTATAGGATTAAGGAAAACCCCAACATGTTCTACTCATGTGAAGAACAAGAGGATGACTAGAGTGAAGGTAGGACCGATTAGGGATAGAGCAGGAAACACGTGCCTGGAGTCGGAGGAGGTAGGGAAGGTCTTCAATGAATACTTTGCTTCAGTATTCACCTTTGAGAGACCTTGATGTTTGTAAGGACAGCATAAAACAGGCTGTAAGCTAAAACATGTTGATGTTGAGGATGTGCTGGAACTTTAAAAAAAATAGGATAGACAAGTCCTAGGAGCTGGACAGCGGATACCACAGGAAGCAAGAGAAGGGATTTCTGAGCCCTTGGTAATGACCTTTGCATCCTCACTGGCCACAGGGGTAGTACCAGATGATTGGAGGGTGGCAAATGTTATTATTTTGTTCAAGAAAGGGAGTAGGGATAACCCTGGGACATATAGACCAGTGAGTCTTACTTCAGTGATGGGCAAATTATTGGATGATATTCATAGGGACAGGATTTATGAACTTTTATAAAATTTTATTTACAGCATGGTAACAGGCCCTTCCAGCCCAATGAGTCCACATTGCCCATTTTAAACTCATATTAACTTACCCGTACATCTTTAAAAGATGAAACCCATATGTCTTTAGAAGCAGCAGCATTTGGAGAAGTATGGTCTGATTAGGGATGGCTTTGTAGGGGCAGGACGTGCCTGATTGATTTCTTTGAGGATGTAACAAAACATATTGATGTAGGTAGAGCAGTGGATGTGGTGTATATGGAATATTGTGTTCAGTTCTGTTTGCCTCACTGTTGGAAGGATGTGGAAGATTTAGAGAGTTCAGAGGAGATTTACCAAGATGCTACCTGGATTGGAGAGCATGTCTTATGAGGATAGGTTGAGTGAGCTGGGGCTCTTCTCTTTAGAGCGAAGGAGGATGAGAGGTGACTTGATAGAGGTGTACAAAATGATGAGGCATAGATCAAAGGAACAGCAGACATCCCCCACCCCACAGCAAACATGGCTAACACAAGGGGGCATGATTTTAAGGTGTTTGGAGGAAAGTACAGGGTGGATATCGGAGGTAAGTTTTTTGTAGTTGTGGGTGCATGGAATGAGCTGCCAAGAGTGCTGGTAGAGGCAGATGCATTAGGGACATTTAAAATACTCTTAGATAGGCACATGGATGATAGAAAAAATGGAGGGGTATGTGGGAAGGAAAGGTTAGAGTGATCTTAGAGCAAGTTAAAAGGTCAGTGCAACATCATGGGCTGAAGGGCCTGTACTGCACTGTAATGTTCTAAGATGGTCTCATGTTGCAATTCTATAAAACTGTTGGTTAGGGAGTGCTTGGAGTACCTTGTGAAGCTCTAGTCACCATACTACAGGAAGGATGTGATTAAGCTAGAGGGGGGCAGGAAGGATTCACCAGGATGTTCTGGACAGGAGGGCTTGAGTTATGACATTAGTTTACAAAATGAGGGGCATAAGTAAGGTAGATAAGCCCATGTCCTCTAGAAGGATAAAGATTAAGGGAAAGATTTAAAAGGGGACCCAAGGGGCAAGTCCCCCCCCTCCTGGAGGGTGGTAGGTATGTAGAAAGATTCCAGAGGAAGTGGTAGAGGTGGCAAAATTACAATGTTCAAAAGACACCTGGACAGGTACACGGATAGGGAAGGTTTAGCAAGATATTGGCCCCATCTCAAGTAGGCACCTTGGCTGGCATCAATGAGTCAGCTGAAGGGTCTATTCCCAAGACCATAACCATGAAATATAGTTGGAGAATTAGGCCATTTGGCCCATCAAGTCTGCCCCACCATTCAATAATGGTGTGCAGTCTATTGTTTTTCCTTGTAATTCCTCAATGCACTGTGCAATGAACTGATCTGTATGAATGGTACACAAAACAGGTTTTTCCACTGCACTTCAGTACAAGTGACAATAAGGAACCAATTCCAACAAGTTTAATTTTCCCAAAGCACCATTCTCCTGCCTTCCCCTGTAACTCTTTCTGTACTGTATAAGTGACCAACACTGAAACAGACCCTTGGGCCCACCACATCTATGCTGACCAAGTACCCATTTATACCAATCACATTTTCTTGCATCCAGCCTGTAAGCATCTATGTCTTGGCACCAAAAGCTCTAGGTGTCAAGAGTTTGCCACCACCCTTAGTGGGAATTGTTCAAATCTTCTCCCATCCCTTTGGATACAAGCCTTTGCTAATGGGGAAAAAAATTCTGATCTACTCTCTTCTACAACTTTGAATTTTCAATACCTCTCAGCTTCACACCCCCCACACCCCCAATCCAAAGAGGGGAAAATCATAAATGTCTTTCTAACCAAAACACTGAAGCCCTGGCAAAATTCTAGTGAATCTCCCTCTGCACTCTCCAGTTATGTGCTCTGATGGTGTGATGACCAGAAACGCAGTATCCCCACCTACTTTACTAGTCTCCCCATTCTTGTATTTTATACTGGCTGAAGAGTTCTTATTCCTTAACCACCATCTGTGCTGCCACCTTCAGGAATCCTTGGATGTGTACAGCAAGATCTGTTTTGCCATATTGCCTGGGGCACAACTATTCATTACGTTTTGCCTTTAGTCCTCCTAACATGCATTGCCTTGCACTCAGGGTTAAATTTAATCTGCATTGCTCTGCCACTCTTACCAACCAGCAGTCCAAGAAACCACCCCCCCACCCCCATCAACATCAGTCTCCATGTCATCTGACAAACTTACTCATGTCCCACAGTGACAATTTAAATCCAAATGTAGTAAGCAGTAAAGGTCCCTGTGTTACAGTACTGGTCACAGAGTACCAAAGGCAAGCCTTCACCATCACCTCTGCCTTTTACCAAGCCAATTTTGGAGCTATTTGCCAATTTTCCATGAATCCCATGGGCTAGAGTCAGAACAAGCAGCCCTTCTGCTCACCACATCCAATGCCCACAGTTTTGCCCAGCCACAGTCTTGCTTTTGAAACCATTACTATGCAAATGATTGCACATCTATGCCTGATTTTTAGATTTAGGTCACTCCTCAGCTCAAGGAATGCAAGTCCAGTCTATTGAATCTCATTATCACTAAAGTCCTCCAATCCAGGTAGCATCCTGGTGAATCACCTTGGCACGCTCTCCAGCACAACCACATTCCCAATCTGGATGCATCTCCCACATGGAACCTTGACAAATGCCTTAATGAAGCCCATGTAGACTCAGTTACACTATCATACATGTAGCTACCTCTGAAAAATTCTGTCAAATTAGTCAGACATGATCTCCCACCAAAGGAAAGCTGACCATCTTTGATGGTCAATTAATCCACTCCGATAACCTCCCTACCACTGACATTAGACTCGGTTGACTATGAATAAAGACAATACATTTGTGCTCCTCCAGTCATCTGGTGCCTCACTCACGGCCAGTGAAGATTTAAAAATCATCTTCACATCTTAGATTAAATCTCATCAGGCGCAGGGGATTTCTTCCCTTCAAGCCCACAAACAGGTGGATTAGTTTCAGTACAGTGGAGGCAATTCAATTCTAGAGATGAAGCAGGACGATGCACAACTGAGGCAGCTCAAAGGAAGATGTTCAGGCAAATGGATGAAGCTTTAAATGAGGAAGCACCATTTCTGATGAAGGGGCTGTCCATTTAAGATGAAGGGAATGTTCTGTAGTGTGCAGCCCTAGAGGGCTGGAGACAATGCAAAATAACGAGGCAAAAGGAATACCAATGGGAAAGGCAAGGTCAAGATCCATTCAGCCTGTACCAAGTGATGGAGCTGGCAAAAGGACCAGACAGCCTGCTCCTGCTTTTCTCTTCACTTCAGGTCTTCAGGGGCAGCAATACAGGTATCACAATGGTGTCATGGATCAGAAGGATGCAGAATATAGATCGGATGCAGAGTTCAGCTGAGCAATGGAAGGTGGAATTTAAATCCAAGTGCTGTGATGAATATTTGGAATGCGCTGCCAAAAGTGGAGGCAGATACAATTACAACATTGAAATAACCAAGGAATTCGGTCACATGGCATGGAAACCAGCCATTCAGCCCACACAAATCACTACCTGTTTATGTTAATCCCATCCCAGCACTTGGCCTGTCACCTTCTGTGCCTGGGCAATCCGAGTGCTTGTCAAGACACGGCTTAAGTGCTGTCAGTGAATTTGCTTCCACCACTTTCATGCAATGTATTTCAGATACCCACCACGTGAGGTGAAAAAGTCCTCCCTGCATCCCCTTTAAGTCACTTACCCTTTATGCTAATAGGGTGTCTCCCTCTGATATCCAGCAGAAGAGGAAAAGGTGCTTTGTCCAATGATGCCTTGTGGTCAGCACAGACCAAGTTAAACTAATCCCATTTACCTGCACACGGTCTATATCCCTCCTTTCCCTGCCTCCATGCATCTGTACAAATGCCTCAAACATTGCTATTGTATCTGCTTCTACTAACTCCCTTAACAGCATGTTCTTGATCTACCACTAAAAACTGTCTTGTGAATACATTTTAAGCTCTTTGCCCCTTCCCTCACCCACTTTAAACCCATGCCTGGTATTTGACTTTTCCAACCCTGGGGAAAGACCATCTACCCAATTCCTCAAATCTTGTATGGTAATTGGACAGGCTGGGCTTGTTTTCCCCTCGAGTCAAGGAGGGGAAGAGGCAACCTGAGAGGTTAATAGAATGAGGCAAAGATGGGATAGTCAAAACCCTTTCCACCCCATAGTGTTTAAAGCAGGGGGGCATAGGTTTAAAGTGAGAGGAAAGAGTTTAGGGGATCCAAGGAGCAGGGCATACACACACAAAAAGGTGAATATCTGGAAAACTCCTACTAAAAGGAAAAGATTATCAATCCCATCTTTGCCTCTAGTTTATAAAATATCAGGTCACCCCACAACCTCCAGAGAAAGCAATCCAGGTTTGTCGAACCTGTCATAGCCAATACTGTAACCCAGGTAACATCCTGGGAAACATCTGTGTACAATTGCCAAAGCCTTCACATCCTTCCTGAAATGGGAGGAAGAGAACCACATTCAAATATGCAGTAACCAAAGTTTATACAACTTGAACTTTGGAATTCAACACCCCAACTGGTAATGACAAGTTTACCATACACCTTTACCATCTGATCTACTTGTGTTACCACTTGTAGGTCAGTGCCAACAAACCCTTCCTCTACCACACTGACTAGAACTGCACACTAGCTGATGTCTGACAATGTTTTGTGATATTGGAGAACAACCTCCCTCTTCATGTACTTGTAGCCCTTACTGAAGGCAAACACCACAAGAAGCTAGAAGAATTCTGACATCATTGGTGGAGGAAACTGGATATTCGATGTTTGGGGTCAAGACCTTTCATCTGGATGGAAAAATGGAGGGAAATAGCCAGTATAAATATGAAGGGAAGGAATGGAGCCCAAGAGGTTGCCTGCCTCAGAGCACCAAGAGGCTGCAGAGGGTTGTAGACTCAGCCAGCTCTATCACTGTTAGAACCTTCCCCACCATCAAGGGCATCAAAAGGTGGTACCAATCACTTAGGACCCTCTCCATCCAGAGCATCTTATTCTGGTCCATCGGGGTGGGTGGGGTGAGGTAAGGGAAGGTAGCCTGAAGACCCCCACTCAAAGATTCAGCAACAGTTTCTTGTCCTTTGCAATCAGATTTCTGAGCAGTCCATGAGCTACTTTGTTACAAATTATAGTAATCTGATGTTTTACAGTAGCAGTACACTGCAGACAAATTTCATGTCATCCAAGTCACTGATAATAAACTGTTCTAATAATGTGCCTTCCTGCTGCTCAGATTGGATACTCTTATCCACGTTATAATGACCATCCCACTGACCCATCTGTACCCCAGACCTTTTATAAGGCCCAGAGATTAAGGGACACATCCCGGTGTAGTCCAGCCCACAGGATTCAATATCAAGTTCTCTAACTTAGACAACTTGCTGTTTGTATCAGACGTGACCATGTTTGCCCGCCTTCCTCTCATTTACATTGCCCAAGTGGATTAGGTTATACAACAGACTTCACCACATTACACATACAGAACAGATTAACTGTCCCACATCAGCCACATTTCACCCACAGAAATTCCCTGTGTTCTACTCATTACTTCCCTCAGTGAATAGTCTTCACCCAGGGAAAGGGAACTAAAACTGGAGAACATGAGGTTAAGGAGAGCAGGGAAATAGAAACGTAGAAGAACTACAGCACAATTCAGGCCCTTCAGCCCACAAAGCTGTGCCAAACATGTCCCTACCCTAGAAATTACTAGGCTTACCTATAGCCCTCTATTGTTCTCAGCTCCATGTACCTTCCCAACAGTATCTTAACAGACCCTATTGTATCCACCTCCACCACCGTTTCCAGCAGCCCATTCCCCGCACTCACCACTGAGTAAAAACCTTACCCCTGACGTCTCCTCTATATCTACTCCCCAGCACCTTAAACCTATGTCCTCTTTGTGGCCACCATTTCAGCCCTGGGAAAAAGCCTGACTATCTACCCAATCAATACCTCTCATCTTATACACCTCTATCAGGTCCCCCCTCATCCTCCGTCTCTCCAAGGAGAAAAGGCCGAGTTCCCTCAGCCTGCTTTCATAAGGCATGCTCCGCATTCCAAGCAGCATCCTTGTAAATCTCCTCTGCACCCTTTGAAAGGGAGCTGAGGGGCAACTTCACACAAAGGGCAATGCATATATGGAACAAGTTCCTAAAGTGGTTGAGGCAGGTACGATAACATATAAAGTACATGGGAAAGACAGGGATATGGGGCAAATGGGAACTGGTGACAGCAGACTTACATTAACGCTGAACTTTCTACGCCACCTTGTGACCACACATTTGCCTCTGCTGCCATTAATGGCCAGAACCACATCACTAAGCATCGAGTGAACACAGCCACAAGACACCTAGCTGGATACACTTCCACGTGTCCAGTCACCTGACAGACCAAAGGCCACATCCTGAAACCAGTCCAGTGAACCTTCTGCTTCCCTTTGACAGGAAGAGTGATTTTTTTTTGGGGGGGGGGGGGGTGCGGCGGGAAGAGAAAGGAGACAGGATTCTCCGCAATACTGAAGGAGCGATCAAGGACCAACAGAATTAAAAGACGTCATTACTCCTGCCTCCAGCTCAGTCCTGGAGAAGTGTTTGGACCGGAACCATCGGCTATCCCTCCCCCTCCACAGACGCTGGTCGACCCGCTGAGTTCCGCCTGCGGTTTCTTTGCTTCAATTGAAAGGTGATAAACAACACCCTCCTGTTACATATGGACTCTTGTTTTCAGGCACCTATGTGAAGAACACTCGCATTCCTGCCACACAGGAACCCCAGCAACCCATCTACCCGCTGGAAAGGGGAGCAAATCCCAGGGGAATAAAGAGCCTCCGGAGAGCGGATCTCAGCCACAACAGCAGTTTATTATCTAACAGACCTACAGTTCCAGGGAGCTGCCCTCGGAGGCCGCCCTGACACCGGCCTCCTGTTTCCACAAAGCCACAGCGCCGACCAGCAGGACCACGGAGAGCAGCGCTGCCCCGGCCGCCACTCCAGGAAGGACATGGGACGGAGAAACAGCAGCAGCACCTGTGGGGACAGGACAGGGTTACAGCGGCTCCAGGTACTCGCGCACTCGCCAGTTGCAGGCACCTCCCTTACCTCCATCCCGCGGGTGGAGTCCAGCGGGCAAGCCCTCCTCGTCTTCCAGGAGAATGATGGGCCCAGCAGCCGTCACCAAGGTCCCAGCCTGCTCCTTGACGCTTCTTCGTTTCTCTGGGGAGGGAGGAAGGGAAAGTCAAGGGTGAAGCAAAGCTGGCGGGACTAAGGTCAATCTCGTCTCGGGGGGGGGGGGGGCAGGGAAAGACCCGTTTAACGGCACAGACTTGGGAAAGGGCGAGGCTGCAGATGCGCCGATTTCTCGGGTGACTGTGGGCCTCCAGTTCAAAGGGGAATCCCTCCCCAAATGCTCAAGAGTAGCAACGCAGGTAGGCAGAGTGGGGAAGGCGTTTTTCACCGTTCTCAGTGCATTGAGTGCAGGATTTGAGACAGTCAAGTTAAACCTATACAAGTAGACGGTGGGATTCACCACAATCATGGTTTTGGCTACAAATAGAGGCGGGGACTTGACCCTGAAGTGCAGGAGGCTCATGGTTGGCCCGAGGTGTTCACAAAATCACGAGGCACACAGGTGAACGTTGGCGTCGATAACCGGAAGGTATGAGCCGCAGGTGCAGGGGAAAGTACCACCATCGACAAATAGGGGCAACTTGGATGTCCCGAGTTGGAAGTATTGCCATTCACACACTGTGGGTCTAATCCCTGCAACCCCCCACCAAACAGGCCTGTGGGAACACCCGAGCCGTTCACCACCGTCAAAGGAAAATAAGGACTGGCAATAAACACGTTCTGGTCAGTGACTCACCAGCGAAATTTCGGACGCCGGGTACTTACTGGGGCTACAGGGAGCCGTGCAGTTGTCTCGGGCGGAGGGAGAGCAAACCTCAGCTTTGCAGTGGAAGTAAACCTGGAAGGGAGACAACAGGTCAGTGCCTCGGCCCCAGCCAGGAGATCAATGCTTCTCCGTTAAGTGGGGAACAGGGGCCGACCGGCCCTCACCCACACCCGGGGAAGCAGCTCAGACCAGTGAGCGCCGGAGAAACACTGCAGGAAACTCACCTCCCCACTCAGAGCCCGGGCCGACACCCGGTCCCAGAAAGCGAAAGTGCTGACTACAAACCGCTTGTGGTGCGTTGGGAAGCGCAGATGGGAAGCGGCGCCCACCGGGACCAGGCGGGTTTTGTAGTTGTCACCAGCAAATGGGCATCTGGAACAGAGGAAGGTGGAGGGGGGGGGGGGGGGGGCAATGGGGAAAGGCACCGGGTGGAGCGTCACAGCGGCCCCCTCCCTCACCAAACTCCCCACGATCCCCGCCCCTCACCTGTCCACCAGGATGTCCCAGCGGAGCCCTGAATACGGCTCGGGCCCGGGAGTCGCCCAGCACTCATTGAGAACCAGCGCAAGGGACGGGTCGTTGCGGTTCAGGACACGAACCTCCACGAACACGGGGTCCCGCAGCACACTCACGATGGGATAGTCACCGGCCACGTACCAGCTCCGGTAGCCGCCATCTGCAGAGAGAAAGATGAAGCACCGCCACTATTTGCAGGGAGCCCTCAGTTGGACATTAGGCATCAGCAAGTACTCACTACCTCTCGCTATTCTCAGCTCCAGACGCAGGAGGCCGGCCTTAGTGGCAGGTAGTGGCGGAGACAGGGTGTAAACACGGGGCGTCACCTGTAGGTCGGACTCCTGGTTTCCCTTGTAACTGCACTGCACATGGAGCCTGCAAGAGAACGGACACGGCTGCACAATGCAGCGCCTCACCTCCGCTCCCCGCTCAAGGTGCTCCCACACTCACCTGAAGGGTGTGTCCCGGCTTACCGAGCCCAAAGCTCCATCCAAGATCTCAAACTGCCCCAACACGTCCGTTTCATACACCAACTTCCCTCCGTCCATCTACAGGAGACAGCAGACCATCAGCACCCGGCTGAGCGCCAGTCATGGCCCCCGGCCCAGTACCTACCCGCTGAGCGGTGCCACACTCGGTCAGCGCGAACTGGAAGAGCACCGTGTCTGCAGAAACGGCGGTGGGACGGCACTCGGCTCCGGACCCATCCTTTACATGTACCGTGTTCAGGTTTACAGGAGGCAGCGTCAGATCTCTAGAGATAGCGACCAGGACCTGCCCGTCCTTGGTGCACACTGCGGGAGGGGCAATGGGAGGTAGTGAGTGGCTGCACGGGGAAGGTAGGGTCCCGGGACCGGAAGGACACAAACCCTGCCGCCCATGTTACAGTTTCCAGCCCACCCCAGTCCCCATCTCACAGAAACCCATTGACTAGCTCCTTCTTGCCGCATGTGTTGTGACCGAGATGTCCCGACCCATCGTTGGGTAGTCACCGGAGCCAAAGGGGCGGCGTCAGTCGGACCAAGGGCTCCCGGTGCAGCCCTCCCACAGGACGGAATACAAACAGTGGGGAATCCCCAGCACAGACGGCCAGAACTGGACAAACTCCAAATTCCGTCCCTCAGTGAAGGGGACAGTTACCAAGGTCACAGTCTCCCGATGGGAGGGGCTCCAGGACCACCAGGTTTCTCCGGGGAAGGAGGTTAGCAACCCCAACGTTGTGGACTGTTCGGGGAAACAGGCCAAGTCCCGGAACACAGGCGGGACGGGAATACACCCACCGGGAAGATTGTCCAGGGAATAGAAACACGGCGGCACATCCGCACTCCCCTCATCAAAGCAGCAGCCTCTCAGCACACACTCGCTGCCGTAAATCCCAGTAAACCCGCAGGCTTTGCGGAACTGCGGAGACAGCCAGCATTTATCGGCGGGGAGAAGGCGAGAGGGCGGCTGCGCTGCACAGAGCGCAACAAAAACCAAACCCAGAGCCCGCAGCCTAGCCATCACAACAAGCCAACCCTCCCGGGTGAGTGAGGCTGTGGAGCCGACTCGCCCTCTTTCTACCAGCGCTGTTTAACCCGCACTCAATGAATGTCCCAATCAGCCGGAGGCCCAGGGTCCGCCGCCCACCGCCTCGCACATTCCCGCGGGACCCTCGGGGATGGATCTGGTTTCAATCAACCAAGGTACCTCTGGCTCCAGCGAGCGCTCCGGAAACTCTCCTCTTAAAGTAACCGCGCAGTTATTATTCAGCTCATAATTCCAACCGAATATTGCGGGGTCTGTGTCCATTGGGCAGACGCAGCCTTGGCTGAGGGGAAAGGCTGCTACCACCCGCAGAAATTAAAGGGGGTCCGAAGGGTAAAATGTTCACACAAAGTGCAGTCCGTATCTGGAATGAGCTGTCAGAGGAGGTGGAGGCAGGAACAGTCACAACAGTGGAGAAGCATCTGGACAGGTACTTGTGGGCAGGGCAGCGTGGGATATGGAAATGACGCTGACCAGTACAGATAGACATCATGGTCGGCAGAGACGCAGTGGGCCGAATGTGCTGCACAACTCTGCTACAATCTCTCCATGACATCCTCACAGAAGGCGCCTTTCAGATCATCACATCTGTGCGGGGGAAATATCTCATCTTCCCCTTGGATTTTCGGACATTCCCTGCCCGGTCTCCCCAACCTCCTGTCCGGGGATCACCTGCTTCCCATCTACTCTGTCAATAACCCCCGTGAGGCTGAGCTCCCCTTTCGTCCCTCTACAATGCGGAGAACAGCAGCACCGTCTGTAATCTCTCCGTGTAACCGTGCTCCCTGCTCCCGGCCCCATTACGCCGAGGCTCCGACACTCTCTGAGCCGCCTTCTCTGTTCGCCAGCTCCAGGGACCCGCGTTGCATCCTGACCTCGGATGCTCTGTGTGGAGCTTGCACGTTCTCCGCTCTCCCGGGTGCTCCCCTTTCCTCCCACATCGAGGTAGGTCCACAAGGAAAGAGAATATGGTGTTACAGCTACAGAGAATGTGCAATGCACCGAGCAAATTATGGTGCGAGGGCAACGATGAGATAGATTGAGAGATCAAGAGTTCATCTTTATCATTCGATGTCCGTTCAAGCGTCTTATACCAGCGTGATGAAGCTGTTCTTGAACCTGGTGGGACATGTTTTCAAGCGTTTGTATTTTCTGCCGGGTGGAAAAGGGAGGAAGTGATGAGGAAGGCTCCTGGATTGTGTTGGCTGATTTCCCGACACAGCGGCAAGTGCAGACGGAGTCAATGCAGGAGAGGCTGGTTTCAGTGACAGACTGGGCTGGTTCACAAATGTGGAATGTGTCGGACTGCCAGAGTGGTGATGGGGGTAATTTTGAAGACTGCCCCGACCGTCTTATTCTGGCTTCTGCCCTCTTGCTTTCCAGCCCTGATGAAGGGTCTCTGCCCGAAACGTCGACTGTTTATTTCCCTCCATGGATGCTGCCTGACCTGCTGAGTTCCTCCAGCACTTTTCGTGTATTGCTCCAGATTCCTGCATCGGGAGAAATTCCTGTGTCTTTAAATTTGACGTGTGTCCAGCAGATTCTCCCTGTCCGGATATTTCAGGTCCAAAGACGGGGGGTGGGGACGGGACATGGCCCGACTTTTTTCTGGCGGTCTTTTTTCTGGTGAATGAGCCGGGTCACCTGGTGCGTGTATCACTGGGGTGCATTTGGAGAACAGCAATCACCGGGACCAAGGATTGGGTCAGCTCTGGCAGGGGGAATGGAACACCCTGGGGTTAACTTTGTCAGCTGGAGTAGGGCCTGGTTAATGGAATGAGCACAGGTCTGGCCCAGGTTAGGGAATCATATTGGCAGTGAGATCATTTGAAGTAAAGAGGAGATGGTTCAGGGAGAGACTGGGAATATTCCTACGAGGGAGAAAGGTTTATTCAGGGGATGTGCACATCCCTGGCATTTATTGTCCGTCTCCAATTGCTCCTGAGATGGGGAGGCGGTTACAAGTGAACTGGGGTCACAAACAGACGGGTAAAGGCAGGAGATTCCTATTTCTAAACGTCATTACTGAACAACATTGGCTGTAAAACAAAAAAAATTATCGAAGTGGTTGGGAATTGCAGAGGGATCGCTCGCTGTGCGCGGATATACGTTTCACAAGAGGCTCGTGTGCAGGTTCAGTAATTAGGTTGGAACATTGTTTCTCACTCAGGGAATGGAGGAGGTCCTTGGACAGGTCATGTTTCCGAACGGGTTGTGAAGAGTCTCAGGACTGAGCAGGTCAGCACAGATGTATGAAAGGAACATTGTGTTTGACTAATCAGCTGCAGATTTCTCGGAATATGTCCAGTTAAGCAGATAGGGAGGGATCAGTTTTCCATCCAGGCAAGTATGTCACTCCAATACCAAGAACAGTAGTTGTGACTCACTTCATTGAGACTTCAGCAATAGCCTTCTGAAAATCCAATTCCACTGCAACCACTGCCAAACAGTGCGTAGGAATGAAAGAGAAACAAAGGACTGCAGATGCTGCAATCTCTACGAAAACCACGATGATGCTGGAGGGACTCAGCGGGCCAGGCAGCATCCGTGGAGAAAAGCAGACGGTCAACGTTTCGGGTCAGGACCCTTCTTCAGGACTGAAGATTGGAAAAGGGGAAGCCCAATATATAGGGGGGAAAAGCAGAGCAGTGATAGGTGGACAAAAGAGGGGAGGCGGGCTGGGCACAGGGTGGTAGGAATAAATGTGTTTCCACAGTATTTCCAGCTAATTCAACAATGCAGTTTGGATGGACGATCAGCTCCACAACAGGAACCAGTGGATTGAGGAGTTTGTTCTATGACGCGAGTGAAGTGTACAACGGACACGCGAACCGTTGCCTCCCTGTGTGTGTGATGTGTTGCCAATGTAGTACAGTCTGTGTAAAGGCGTATGGACTGACTATACAGAAACACGGAAATAAGGATGGCGGGCGGAGGGAAATAGCCAGTTGTCACCCAGACACAAGAAACAATAGTCTGGACTACCGTTTCTCTTGCTCTGTTTCTCCAGCTGTTTGCACAGGGAGTCGCCTTTTATTCTGAATATCACATTTCCTCTTCCTCTGCACAGTCAGGCTGTAGAACATGACACAGACAACGGGACATGAGCGACACATTACACAGAATAAAGCTTCACTGCACCACTAGCTCACCCTATTGAAGGGGATTTCTCTGTCCACCTACCGCCCTCCCCTACCTTCCCCGCGACTTGTTATATTTCAGTTCCGACGTAGGGAGTTGCGACGCCATGTTACAGGTGTACCAGTCGGTGGATGGGACGGTGTTGGGGTATTGTGTGCAGGCCTGGTCACCATGTTATCGGAAGTATGTCATGAAACTAGAGAGGATGCAGCAAAGATTCACAAACATGTTGGCTGGACCGGAGACTTGAGTTGTAAGGAGAGGATGAACAGGCTGGGACTGTTTTCCCTGAGTGAAGGAGGCCGAGGTGGTCCTCCTGCAGGTTTATAAAGTCACAGATCAGGTGAACGGCCACAGACGTTTCCACCGTGGACCTGAGGTGGCGGTGGGGGGCGGGGCGGGGGCTGTGTGAGGCAGCTCTTCACACAGAGGGTGGTGGGTTGCCAGGGGAATTGATAGAGGCTGGTCCAGTTACAATGGATGAATCATATTTGGACAGATCCGTGGGTAGGAAGGTTTTAGAGGGACACGGGCCACATGCAGGACAATGGGACTGGCTCAGCATGGATGAGTTGGGCCTGTTTCCGTGCTGTCTCACTGTAAAGCAACGAATCCATTAATCTCCTTCTCCCGAGCCGACAGGTTATGTGTCTCTCCCACAGATGCTCCACATCCGCCGAGTTTTCCAGCACTTTCTCTTTCCATTTTCCCACTTCCGGACCTGCAGTTTTCTGATTCGGACAAAGTGAGAGCGGTTACACCTGGGAAGAGGGGCAAGGAAACGATCAGTGGTCAACCACACTCGGAGTGGGGTCCAGCCCTGGGCTGCACATTAGGCGAGGGCCTCACTGCAAAAGAGATTTACTGAGATAATCCTAGGGATCAGAGACTTCACCGACAGTAAAACAGGATTGTCCCAATTTTGAACAGCGGGAATTCCAGGAGAACTTGAATGGCCAGGAAGTGTTATAGAGTTCCTGACTCATTAAAGTGGACACATCCCCAGCGCTTGGGGAAACGTAGAGCAGGGTGTTAATGGGAAGCGACGGAGGAGATTGCTGGGGCAATTTTCTCTGTGTCTTAAACATTTTTACTGAGGTCATCTCCACTGCTTCTTTGGGCAGAGAATTCCACAGATACACTGTTCTGTGGGGGTGGGGGTAGGGAAGCAGATTCTCATCTCAATCAGAGAGGGATGGTAGTTCTGACGGGAATTCTGCAGTTAGTGGTGTCCACAGGAATCGGTGCTGGAACTTTCGTTGTTCATCATCCGTTGAATGATGTGGATGAGAATGCCTGTGGTCTGATCGGCACGTTTACATGAGCCATGAAGGTTGGTGGAGTTGAGTAGCCAATGTATGTTCAAGGATACGGAGGGACAAAGCGAAGCTAGAAGATTGGGCAAAAGAAGTTTGACGTGGTGCATTTAGGGTCATCTACTGCTGACGAGGCAAATACAGTAAACAGCAGGGACCTGGAAGCATTGACAAGAGAGATGCTGGGGTGCAAGGTCAAAGCCCTGAAAAGCAAATTGTGCAGAGGATGCAGAGATATAGATCGGTTAATGAGTGGGCAGTGGTCTGGCAGATGGAGTACAACATTGTTAAATACTAGGTTATCCGTTTCAGAAGTAAAGATAGGATATCAGATTATTACTGAAATGGTGAAAGATTGCTGAATGCTGTTATGCGCAGGGTCTTGGGAGAGCTTCTGCATGAATCACATGGATTGGTTTGCAGGGGAGAGGTTATCGGGAAAGAAAATCTACGTTGCCCTTCACTGTCTGAGAGTTTCGATTTAAGAGCAAGGAGGTTATGCTGCAACTGTACAGGGTACTGGTGAGGGTGCACCTGGAGTACTGCGTGCAGTTCTGGTCTCCTTACTTGAGGAAAGATATACTGGCTTTGGAGGCGGTGCAGAGGAGGTTCACCAGGTTGATTTCGGAGATGAGGGGTTAGCTTGTGAGGACGATTAAGTCACATATGACTATACTTGTTGAAATTCAGAAGAATGAGAGGGGATCTTACAGAAACACAAAATTGTGAAAGGAATAGATGAGAGGCAGGAAAGTGGTTGCCACTGGTAGGTGAAGCTAAACTAGTGGGCATAGCCTGAAGGTTCGGGGAATTGATTTTGGACGGATCTGCTTCCCTACCTTCACCCCCTCCCCCCCCCCCCCCAAAGAATAGTGTATCTGTGGAATTCTCTGCCGAAAGAAGCAGATGTTACCTCAGTAAATATGTTTACGACACAGATTTTTGCATGGTAGGGGATTAAGGGTTAATGGGAAAAGGCGGGTCAGTGGATACGAGTCCACCGCCAGATCAGCAATGATCTTATTGAATGGCGGAGCAGGCTCGATGGTCTACTCCTGCTATTATTTCTTATGTTGTGTGTTGAGCTGAACGCTGCCTCCATTGGCAGGCGTATTAAGTGCATCATTGGAACATGTTGCAGCTGTACGAGACATTGGTTTGGGCACTCATGGAATACCGTGCGCTCGTCTGCTCGCTACACTATGAGAAAGACGTGGTAGTGTTTGAAACTGGAGAAAGTATTCACAAGGATGTTTTCTGGAATGGATGGCAAGGGTTGCCCTGGAGTGAGAGATGTTCAGGATCAGCTTGGAGGATTCCAAATTACGAGGGACATCGATACCGTAGACGGCCAGAGTCTGTTCCTTCCGTGTAGAGGAGGCTAAAACTGACGGACGGAGGTTCAAGACGAGAGAGAAATACTGAAGGATTTCTGACAGACAGGTGTCTAAACTGAAAGGAGGGGGCGGGGAGAGAAGGGAGGTGGGTTTATGGAACCAGGGCCCCAAAGAGCTGGTAGAGATAGGACAAGCATTCTGAACTGTCCCTCACTGCCCCATTTCCCTGAACAGTCCTGTGGCCGTCCCACTAACTGGGCCCGCTGGGGAATGCAGGAGAACTGCGAGACCCGGACTGGGCCCAGTTAACGTCGCTCACTGTGGATGCCGATATCACGGTTTTGTTTATACCCGACATATTCCTCTCATGTCGCCGGGGACTCGGAGGGAGCCAGCTTTATTTCCCCTGTCAGTGACGGGGAACACGTTTCCTCTACGGAGTTCTGCATCACTTCACACAACTTGAAAGGACTCCTTCACTGAGGTCACTGCCCCCGTCCATCTACAAACTGTTCCTCACTCAGAAGTAAACTCGGTCCTGCAGGGACTTCAGGGGTCAGTCACGAAACATTTACTGACATGGGAGGCTATTCGGCCCGCTGACAATCCCATTTTCCCAGGCATTTCCCAGTGACCAACTCCAACATGATTAACCCCCACCCCACCGTTTCTAGTTCCACATTCGCAACGGGGAAAAAGAGCGGTGACCAGTTACAGACGCAGCCAGCTATGCCAAACCCCAGCAACCCAACCACCCGCTGGAAAGGAGAACAAAGCCCAGGGAAATAAAGAGCCTCCGGAGAGTGGATCTCAGCCACAACAGCAGTTTATTCTCCAACAGACACCTGCAGTTCCAGGGAGCTGCCCTCGGAGACCGCCCTGACACCCGCCTCCTGTTCCCACAAAGCCACAGCGCCGACCAGCAGGACCACGGAGAGCAACGCTGCCCCAGCCGCCACTCCAGGAAGGACACGGGACGGAGAAACAGCAGCAGCACCTGTGGGGACAGGACAGGGTTACAGCGGCTCCAGGTACTCGCGCACTCGCCAGTTGCAGTCACCTCCTTTACCTCCGTCCCGCTGGTGGAGTCCAGCGGGCAAGCGCTCCTCATCTTCCAGGAGAATGATGGGCCCAGCAGCCGTCACCAAGGTCCCAACCCGCTCCTCGGCGCTTCTTCGTCTCTCTGGGGCGGGAGGGGGGGGGGGGTGGGGAAGAGATCAATGGTGATGCGGAGTTGGCCTATGTTGGTGAGACCACCGTCAGTCTATTCTCCGGGTGGGGGAAAGACCCGTTTAACCCTGGACAAGGCTGGTGCAGATACCCCACGTGTCTTTTTCCACATGTTTCACCGGGATCCCCCTCCCTCAACGCACCATTGAAGTGGTGACACACGAAAGGGTGAAGACGGTGCTTGCCTTCATTAGTCCGGGCACCGAAGGGAGTTGGGACTACATGGCACAACTGTACTGGGCGTCGTGGAGACCACGCTAGGAGTGTGGACAGTTCTGGTCGCCCAGCTGTAGGATGCAATGGTCGCGATGTCACCCGAACGGGAGCAGGATAGGATTCACGGCGATGATGGTTTGGGTTATCAGGAGACGTTGGGACATGTGATACTGGAGCATCCGAGGACGACGGGTGAACTGAGGTTTACAAAATCACGAGGGGGCAGAGTTGGTGAAAATCAAAGTCGTTTTCCCAGGAGAATGAGTCCAGAACTAGAAAGCGGGAGCAGCAGGTGCAGGGCAACGCCACCAGCACTGGTAACATTCCCTTTGTCCAACGGCGTCCCGATATGGAAATTTCGCTTTTCACACGTCGTCGGTTGAGTCCCTGCAACTCCCACCCAACAGACCTGTGGGAGCACCGTCGTCGGGTGAACTGCGGCCTTTACCACAGTCAGGGGTAAATAGGGACGGGCAATAAACGGGTCATCAACTCCCACCCGAGGAATCTCGGGGCGGGGGGGTCAGTGGAGGGGGAAAACGGGTACTCAATGGGGCTGCAGGGAGCCGTGCCGTTGTCTCGGGCGGAGGGAGAGCAAACCTCAGCTCTGCAGTGAAAGTAAACCTGGAAGGGAGACAACGGGATGGTCAATGCCTCGGCCACAGGCAGGAGATCAATGCTTCTCCGCTCAGTGGGGAACAGGGGCCGACCTGCCCTCACCCACACCCGCGAAAGCAGCTCAGACCAGTGAGCGCCGGAGAAACACTGCAGGAAACTCACCTCCCCGCTCAGAGCCCGGGCCGACACCCGGTCCCAGAAAGCGAAAGTGCTGACTACAAACCGCTTGTGGTGCGTTGGGAAGCGCAGATGGGAAGCGGCGCCCACCGGGACCAGGCGGGTTTTGTAGTTGTCGCCAGCAAACGGGCACCTGGAACAGAGGAAGATGGGGAGGGGGGAAAGAGGGTCAATGGGGAAAGGCACCGGGCGGAACGTCACAGCGGGCCCCTCCTTCACCGCCCCTCCACAGTTCCCGGCCCTCACCTATCCACCAGGAGATCCCAGCGGAGCCCCGAATACGGCTCGGGCCCGCGGGTTGCCCAGCACTCATTGAGAACCAGCACAAGGGACGGGTCGTTGAGGTTCAGGACACGAACCTCCACGAACACGGGGTCCCGCAGCACACTCACGATGGGATAGTCACCGGCCGCGTACCAGCTCCGGTAGCCGCCATCTGCAGAGAAAGGTGAAGCACCGCCACTATTTGCAGGGAGCCGTCAGTTGGACATTAGGCATCAGCGAGCACTCACTACCTCTCGCTATTCTCAGCTCCAGACGCAGGAGGCCGGCCTCAGTGGCAGAGACAGGGTGTAAACACGGGGCGTCACCTGTAGCTCGGACTCCTGGTTTCCCTTGTAACTGCACTGCACATGGAGCCTGCAAGAGAACGGACACGGCTGCACAATGCCGCGCCTCACCTCCGCTCCCCGCTCAAGGTGCTCCCACACTCACCTGAAGGGACTGTCCCGGCTCAACGAGCCCAA
The DNA here is from genome assembly GCF_009764475.1 of Pristis pectinata. NCBI lineage: Eukaryota > Metazoa > Chordata > Chondrichthyes > Rhinopristiformes > Pristidae > Pristis > Pristis pectinata. Next base: position 954,162 of record NC_067409.1, on the reverse strand, counting down.
AACTCCATCCAAGATCTCAAACTGCCCCAACACGTCCGTTTCATACGCCTGGTACGGACTCAGTGAAAGTCCCTTTAAGATAGAGAGTGTGTGTGTATGTGTGTGGGGGGCGTGCTTACGTCAATAGAAGATAAAGGACGTAATGACGTTGTTGAAGGAGTCAGAAGAAGAAGAAGGAGAGAGAGGGAAGGGAGAGAGACACCAGCCTGCTTGTTTTCTCTATCGATGGATGAGAAACAATAACTGTGTTTGCCACTGAAATCCATGTATGGAAGTTGGAAGTAATCCGGTGGAGTTCACTTTGTTGCTGACCTGTAGAAGGAAACAGATATTTGTGTGTGGACGACCACGGTTCGGATGCTTTTTGGGGTGAGGAAGTCACTACCGAGTAAACACTGAAGTGTCGTTTGGGTTCCATCGTGGAACATTTGGATTTCGTATGTACTCTCTCTATGTTTCTCTACGTCTACGTCTTATCTTCAGACAACGGTGGTTGTTGAAGAAGCCCTTGCTCATGTTTCACCTTATGGCTTGCGGAACTGAACTTTAAGAACCATTCCTGAACTGGGAGTTTTGGACTTTGTCACACACACACACGAAGAGTTTAGTTTTGGGGTTAACGTTCAAGGTTGAACATTTTTGAATTCTAACATACTAACATTTTTACTTTTATTTTACATATTATCAGAAGTAGTGATTAATAAAATAGTTTTTAACACTGAATCATGCTCAGTGTGTTTTGTTGCTGGTTCGTGACAAAATTGGGGGCTCGTCCGGATCCAATCCAAAGATTAACAAGTGTCATCTGGGATCGTTCCCCAGATCGATGAGATTTGTTCGGGATTCAATCCAAAGATTTTTGAGGGAGGTCTGATAAATTCTTTTTAATTGGCTTGTGTGTGTGGAAACCAGCAGCAATGGATATTAAGGCATTTTTGGAGTCACCAACCCAAAAGGGATTGGAGGTGGCGAAAAAGGATGATCTGATAAAGATTGCTACAAGGCTAAACCTTACAGAAGTAAAGCAGTCTATGAGAAAGGCAGATATTCAGAGACTGATAGCTGGCCATTATGTGGAAAAGAAGGTGTTTGAGAAGGAAGTGTTAAAACAGTTTCCTGGCAGTGAAATAGCAATTTCTGAGGCACAGGTGCAGCTGGCAAAGATAGAGGCTGAACGAGAGCAAACCCAGTTAAAGATAGAGGCTGAACGAGAACAAAATAAATTAGAGGCTGAACGAGAGATAACTCAGATGAAGATAGAGGCTGATCTAGCAATGAAGCAGATGGAATTGAAGAGGATGGAGCTGGATAGTGAGGAGAAGGAGAAACAGAGGCAGCATGAGTTACAAATGAAGCATAAGAGTTTGGAATCTGATTCTGATGATGGTTTTTCAGCCAGCAGGGAGGTTCGATTAGTCCCTCCTTTTGAGGAAGGTCAGGTTGATCAGTATTTCCAACATTTTGAAAAGGTTGCTGTGAGTTCAAACTGGCCAAAGAAAGGATGGGCTCTTATGGTACAGAGTGTGTTTAAAGGTAAAGCTCAAAAAGCTTATTCTGCTTTGTCTGTTGAGGATGCAGCTGATTATACCAAGGTAAAACAAGCTGTGTTGAAGGCCTATGAATTGGTACCTGAAGCTTATAGACAAAAATTTAGAGACTTGAGGAAATCTGCAGATCAGACTTATATGGAATTTGCCAATGGAAAGAGAATATGTTTTGAACGATGGTACATGGCTAAAAATGTAGATGGGGATTTTGATAAATTGAAAGAATTGATATCAGTGGAAGACTTTAAAAGATGTGTTCCAGCTGAATTAACAACATATTTAAATGAAAAGGCAGTGGAAACTTTACAAGAAACTGCTAGGTTGGCAGATGATTATGCTTTAACCCATAAATCCAAATGGGGACAACCTAAAACCTTTCAAAAGAGTTACAAGGGCAATCTAGATAAACCGGAGATTAAATTGGGAGGTAATCAAAAAGGAAAGGATGAAAAGAAGCCAGGGCTGGAGAGACCTGTTGAGCGTACTTGTTATTACTGTAAGAAACCTGGCCATGTGATATCTAATTGTGCCCTTTTGAAGAAAAGGAAGGAAGCTGTGTCTAATGCTTGCTTTCAGTCAATTAAAAATCAAAAAGGTTCAGGAGATGCTGTTAAAGATCAGTCCTTGCAAGAGGGAAAAGCAGAAACGTTGGAGGAGGTGAGAAAGGAATTCTGTTCTTATGTATCAGAGGGTTTTGTTTCACTGAATGATGAGTCACCCCAGGTGCCAGTGAAAATTCTTAGAGATACTGGGGCTTGCCAATCTCTCTTGCTGGACAGTGTTTTAAATTTTGGTGAAGAAAGTGACACTGGTGAGGTAAATCTAGTACGAGGCGTTACAGATGACACCATATCTGTCCCTTTACACAGGGTGATTTTAAAGTCAAAGTTCGTAGAAGGACCAGTCGAGATAGGGATAAGACCTAGGTTACCAGTGGAAGGAGTTTCTTTGTTATTGGGAAATGACCTTACAGATGGAGAAATTGTTCCTGTGGTATGGTTAACAACCAAACCAAGGATTGATGAGTCTGAGAATGATCCAGATGTTTACCCATCATGTGCGGTGACTCGAGCTAGAGCTAAAGAATTAGCCAAGACAGACAGTCCGGTGCAGTCTGATGTGGTTCCTTGTGACAGTCCTAAACAGGAAGAAAATTATGATGCCTTATCTGAGACTTTTCTGTCTTCACTGGAGGATCAACATCCTTATAGGGAGCCTGAATTTAAAGATTTGTCTTTGTCGAGGAAGGATTTTATGGTGGAACAGACAAAGGACCCTGAGTTGATAGAATTGAAAGAAAAAGCACTCTCATGTGAGGAGATTGGAAAAAGTGCCAATTGGATATTATGTCAAAAATGGAGTGTTAAGGAGGAAATGGAGACCTCCCCATGTCCAAAAATTTAAAACTCAGTTAGAGAGAGTCTGCCAGCTAGCGAGAGAGAATTTGAAAACTAGCCAGATAAGAATGAAGACATATTTTGATAGACGTGCTCGGCCTAGGACATTTGCAGTGGGGCAAAAGGTGTTGGTATTTTTCCCTAGCCAAAATAATCCCTTGCAATCTCGTTTTTCTGGACCCTATGTTATTGAATCTCGAGTGACTGATCTAACATATATAATCAAAACACCATATAGACGCAAGAAAACACAACTCTGTCATGTAAACATGCTAAAGCCTTATTATGAGAGGGATTCAGTTGTGGCCTTGGTGGGTGATGTAAAGGTTGTTTCTAGAATGCCTGATATTGATGTTGAGGAAGGCCAATTTAGACCAAATATTGTTCCATCGAAACTAAAAAACCAAAATATCCTGGAGAACCTTGAAACAAAGTTGGACCATTTACAAGTTTCACAAAAACAACAGATGAGAGAATTAATTTTAAAATTTAAATATCTGTTCCCAGATGTTCCAAACAGAACATCGATAATTACCCATGATGTTGATGTTGGGGATGCAAAACCAATCAAACAACACCTATATCGAATGAATGTGGAAAAAAGTCAACTTGTTGATCAGGAACTAAAGTACATGTTGGAAAATGATATTATTAGACATTCTACCTCAAATTGGAGTTCGCCCTGTGTTATTGTACCTAAACCTGATGGAACTGTTAGATTTTGCACAGATTACAGGAAAGTGAATGCTGTAACAAAGTCAGATGCTTACCCTATTCCTAGGGTGGATGATTGCATAGACAGAGTGGGAAAGGCAAAATTTCTTACGAAGATTGACCTATTAAAAGGGTACTGGTGTGTTCCATTAACAGATAGAGGAAGGGAGATTTCAGCCATTGTAACCCCTTCTGGATTGTATGAATACAATGTTTTGGAATGAAAAATGCTCCGGCAACATTTCAAAGAATGATTAATTCAGTGATTCATGGGTTAAAACATACAGATGCCTACATTGACGACTTAGTGACTGGGAATGATACTTGGGAAGATCACATCTCTGCATTAGAAAGGTTGTTTGAAAGACTTTCCAAGGCTAACCTTACAGTTAACTTGGCTAAAAGTAAATTTGGCCATGCCACTGTGACGTATCTTGGTTATGTTGTAGGTCAAGGCAAGCAAGCTCCTGTTCAGGCAAAAGTTCAAGCAATATCTGAGTTCCCTATTCCCACAGGTACGAGGACTGTTAAAAGATTTTTGGGAATGGTTGGATATTATCGAAAATTTTGTAAAAATTTTGCTGATATTGCTCTTCCCCTAACTAATCTTCTGAAGAAGGGAGTAAAGTTTGTTTGGACAGATTCTTGTCAAGAAGCATTCGAGAAGCTGAAAGCCATTTTATGCTACCATCCTGTGCTCAAAACACCTGACTTTGAAAAGCCATTTTCATTAGCAGTAGATGCCAGTGATGAAGCTTCAGGAGCTGTGTTGTTGCAGAAGGGTGACCTTGATGATATTGACCATCCTGTAGCTTACTTTTCAAAGAAATCTAATGAGCATCAAAAGAATTATTCCACTATAGAGAAAGAATTACTGTCACTTGTTTTAGCCTTGCAACATTTCAGTGTATATGTTTGCACCGCTCAGAAACCATTGACTGTATATACAGATCATAACCCATTGGTGTTTCTGAGCCGAGTCAAAAACAAGAACAGAAGGCTGTTAAACTGGAGTTTAATTTTGCAAGAGTTTGATCTCATGATAACTCACATTAAAGGTAAAGACAATGTGATTGCTGATTGTCTTTCCCGATGTTAAATGGGAAACATGTATCTGTACTAATCTGATAGTCTGTAGTTGTGTGGAATGATAATTATTAACATTACTAACTGTATGCGCAGTTAAATTTTTCCTGGGATAAATTTTTTTTTAGGTGGGAGGTGTTACGGACTCAGTGAAAGTCCCTTTAAGATAGAGTGTGTGTGTGTGTGTGTGGGGCGTGCTTACGTCAATAGAAGATAAAAGGACGTAAGGACGTTGTTGAAGAGAGAGAGAGAGAAGGGAGAGAGACACCAGCCTGCTTGTTTTCTCTATCGACGGATGAGAAACAATAACTGTGTCTGCCACTGAAATCCATGTATGGAAGTTGGAAGTAATCCGGTGGAGTTCACTTTGTTGCTGACCTGTAGAGGGAAACAGGTATTTGTGTGTGGACGACCACGGTTCGGATGCTTTTCGGGGTGAGGAAGTCACTACCGAGTAAACACTGGAGTGTCCTTTGGGTTCTATCGTGGAACATTTGGATTTCGTATGTACTCTCTCTATGTTTCTCTACGTCTACGTCTTATCTTCAGACAACGGTGGTTGTTGAAGAAGCCCTTGCTGGTGTTTCACCTTATGGCTTGCGGAACTGAACTTTAAGAACCATTCCTGAACTGGGAGTTTTGGACTTTGTCACACACACACACACAACGAGTTTAGTTTTGGGGTTAACGTTCAAGGTTGAACATTTTTGAATTCTAACATACTAACATTTTAACTTTTATTTTACGTATTATCATAAGTAGTGATTAATAAAATAGTTTTTAAATACTGAATCATGCTCAGTGTGTTTCTTTTGTTGCTGGTTCGTGACACACCACCTTCCCTCCGTCCATCTACAGGAGACAGCAGACCATCAGCACCCGGCTGAGCGCCAGTCATGGCCCCCGGCTCAATACCTACCCGCTGAGCGGTGCCACACTCGGTCAGCGCGAACTGGAAGAGCACCGTGTCTGCAGAGGTGGCGGTGGGACGGCACTCGGCTCCCGACCCATCCTTCACATGCACCGTGCTCAGGTTTACAGGAGGCAGCGTCAGATCTCTGGAGATAGCGACCAGGACCCTCCCGTCCTTGGTCGCACACTGCGGGAGGGGCAATGGAAGGCGGTGAGTGGCTGCACGGGGGGGGGGGGGGAGGTGGGATCCCGGGACCGGAGGGACACAAATGCTGCCCAGCCCCACAGAAACCCGTTGATGAGCGCTTTGCCGCACGGGTTGTGATCGAAGTATCCCGACCCATCGATGGGAAGTCACCGGGGACAAAGGGGCGGCGCCACCCTCCCACAGGACGGAATACAAACAGTGGGGAATCCCCAGCACAGACGGCCAGAACTGGACAAGCTCTAAATTCCGACCCCCAGTGGAGGGGGCGGTTACTAAGGTCACGGTCTCCCGATGGGAGGGGCTACTAGGACCACCCGGTTTCTCCGGGGAGGGGTTATCAACCCCAACGTTATCAGACTGACCGGGGAAACCGAGTGCTACCGGATTGCGGGGAGCCGGCCAAGCCCCGGAATACACCCACCGGGAAGATTGTCCAGTGAATAGAAACACGGCGACACATCCGCACTCCCCTCATCAAAGCAGCAGCCTCTCAGCACACACCCGCTGCCCGAAATTCCCGTAAACCCGCAGGCTTTGCGGAGCTGCGGAGACAGCCAGCATTTATCGGCGGGGAGAAGGCGGCTGCGCTGAACAGCCCGCAGCCCGCAGCCCGCAGCCCGCAGCCCGCAGCCCGCAGCCCGCAGCCCGCAGCCCGCAGCCCGCAGCCCGCAGCCCGCAGCCCGCCCATCACAACAAACCAAATCTCCCAGGTGAGTGAGGCTGTGGAGCCGACTCGCCTCTTTCTACCGGCGCTGTTTAACCCGCACTCAATGAATGTCCCAATCAGCCGCAGGCCCAGGGTCCGCCGCCCACCGCCTCGCGCATTCCCGCGGGACCCTCGGGGATGGGTCTGGTTTCAATCAACCAGTCAAGGTACCTCTGACTCCAGGGAGCGCTCTGGAAACTCCCCTCTTAAAGGCACCGCGCAGTTATTATTCAGATCATCATTCCAACCGAATATTGCGGTGTGTGTCCACTGGCCAGTCGGAACAGGCCCTTCGGCCCACAATATCTGTACTGACCATAATGCCAAATTACACTCAGATGGTATCTGCAGTGAGCTGCCCGTGGAGGTCATGAAGTTGTACAGTACGGAAACAGACCGTTTGGCCCACTGGGTCTGAAGGAGCACTTGGATAGGTACATGGAGGGGCGGGGCTCAGAGGGATATGGACTGAACGCAGGGATTCGTGACTCGCTGGGTGGGCACCGTGATTGGCATGGTCTCATTGGGCCGAAGGGCCTGTATCCGTGCTTCATTGGTCTATGAATCCATGTCCATACCGACCAGGTTGCCGACCTGAGTGAGTCTCATTTGCATGGATATGGCCCATATCTCCAAAACCGTTCCTGTCCATGCGCCTGTCTGCATGTCTTCCAAACATCGTAACTGTACCCGATCTACCACCACCCCTGGCAGCCCCTTCCATGTATATTCGCCACTCGGTTCCCCTTAAACCTTCCCCCGTCCCCTTAAAACTCTGCCCTCTGGTATATATCTGGACTCCATACCCTGGGAAAGAGACTGTGACCACCCTCCTTACCTCGGCCCATCGTGCTGTTATCAACCTCTGTAGGTCAGCCCTCAGCCTCCAGGGGAAACAGTCCCAGCCTGTCCAGTCTCTCCTTATAACTCAAGCCCTCCAGTCCCGGTAACGTCCTTAGAGTCGTAGAGCACGGAAACAGGCCCTTCGGTCCAACCGGTCCCTGCCAACCAAGATGTCCATCTAAGCTGGTCCCATTTTCCCGTATTGGTCCCGAATCCCTCTAAACCTGGCGCTGGGGCGTGGCGACCCTTTGCGAGCTGTCCCCAGCGGAGCCTCTCATTATACTTACTATCATCGTTCTACTCTTTAAAATCAGTTCTAAGTCTGTCAGGATACATTCTGCACTCTTTTCTTTTCACCACCTCGATGTACTTATCCATGGCATGATCTGCCTGGACGGAAGGCAAACAACAACTTTTCGCTGTATCTCGGTACATGTGACAATAACGAAACAATATCCAATAGAGTCACAGAGTAATGCAGCATGGACACGGGCCCTTCGGCCCAACTCGTCCATTCCGACCATGGTGTCCACCAGGCTACTCCCCTTTGCCCGAATTTGGCCCATATCCCTCTAAACCCCGCCTATCCATGTACCTATCCTGATGTCTTATAAATGTTGTCTTTGTACCACTTCCTCTGGCAGCTCGTTCCATTTACCCCCCACCCTCTGGTTGAAGACGTTGCCCCTTAGGTCCCTTTTAAATCCTTCACCTCTGACCGTAGAAGTGTGCCCCCTAGGTTTTAGTTCCTCTTCCCTGGGGGAAGAAATTATGTGCGTCAACTTATCTATTGCCCTCACGATTTTATACACCTCTACCTATCGTCAGCCCTCCGTCTCCTACACTCCAAGGAATAAAGTCCTTGCCCGGCCAACCTCTCGCAATAACTCAGGCCCTCGATTCTCGGTAATATTCTCCTGGTCGAATATCCTGAAACCTTGGCTCTGTTTCTCTGCCCACGGATCAGTCTGACCTGCTGAGTCTTTCCTGCATTTTCTGGCTTTATTTTAGATTTCCAGCATCTGCGGTTTTTTGATTTTCCCCAGTGCATCTCATGTGCTTCAGTGAGATCGCCCCTCATTCCCCTCAACTCCAGGGATACAGATCTCTAGCTCTTTTACTCAGCTGTGACAGGACGGTCCGCTCGCCCAGTGAATCTCCCTTGGACTGTCTCCAATGTCAGATTATCCTCTGTTAAATAGGGGTTCAGAAGGGTGTGCAATACCCCAGGTGTGGCATCTCCAACACCGTGTACAGCTGGGACATTACCGCCCTATCACCGAACTTCGACTCTCCTGCAACAGAGGCCGATCCGCCCATCTCCCTTCCCCACCATTTGCTGCATCTGTCGACGTGTTGCGATCGGTGCACAAGAACAGACGGACTCGGGACGGGAGGGGGGGTGTTTGCAGAAGCTGTTGCGCTGATTTATTCAGACAGAAAAGGCACAGATTGGGGATTACACACACGCTCAAAGTGAGGGAAGCTCGGCACAGGCAGTGGATCGTGACCCGGACACCGGCCCGTCACACGGCTCCCAACGAGGCTGCCCCGCGGATGTAGGACTGATCCCGGCCGGGACGGAGCGGGGGTTTTACAGTCCAGCGCCGTTCCCAGTGGAAAGGTGCGTGACAGGCAGTGGTGGGGCAGAGGACGCTCCCTCTGTCCCGACAGTGTGTCCCAGGCGCTGAGTGGTGTCCGCTCCCTGGTCTCTCCCGGTCTCTCCCCCACCACCACCCGCTGTCCTTCGTTCTGGGCAATGCTGCAGAATCTCTGAAAGGCCGGCTCGCTGTGAAAAGTGCTGCTTGAAGCAGGGTTGGACCGGGATGGTCCGGGATACGGAGGTCTGTTCTCCATCTGGATCGGTTGCAAAAGCCGGAAGCACGAAGCGGAGATTGCCAGTTCGCGCCCAGTGTCCGTCTCAGAGAACCTGCAAAACATGCCAGAGTGATGCTTGGATCTGTGACCTCATCAGTGAGACCAAGTACAGACTGGGCGACCGCTTTACCGAGCGCATCTTCTGTCCACAGTGGCCATCTGGAGCTCTCGGTTACAACTCCCCTCCCCACTCCCACCGGAACCCAGCATCTGAAGCCTCCTTTGTTTCAGTTTGCCCCACCCTGAATCCCTGAAAGGCAGGCTTGCTGTGAAAAGTGCTGCTTGAAGCGGGGTGGGACCGGGATGGTCCGGGATACGGATTTGTATCCGTTCTCTGTCTGGATCGGCTGCACAAGCCGGAAGCACAGGAACATTCTAGAAGGAAAGACACGGTTAATGGTGGGACTGCTCCTGCAACACTGTGTGAATGCCAGTTGGGGAGGGGGTGGGGAGGTGGGAGTGGAGGTTGTTGACCGCAGTCCCGAGCGCCAGGACGCCTCCGCACTTGGGATGCCAGCGGTGCGGCGGGACAGACCCTGCTCGGTTGTTCTGAAGGAGGTGTCCACGAGCTGTTGATGTGGTCGCTGGGAGGGGGTGGGGGGGGGGGTACCCGGGCTTTAACCAGTCCCCTGGGCGGTGACCCACCCAGCCCGCCTCCCCCGGGTGAACGCGGTGGAACTTGCACCGCGCTGTCTCTGCAGCTGCTGCCTCGGACTCTCCGCCGTCACCACGGCTGGGCTGGGACTCCCAGCGGGAGAGACCCGGGACAAGAGGAACTCGGGATGGGGGGCGGGGGGGGGGGAAGGAGAGGGAGTCGTCTGTTGTGGGGAAGGTGCCTGTGGTGGGAGGAGGGCGGCCAGGAACACACAGGAAAGGGTGCACCATTTTACATGCGCCGCTGCACCCCCCTCCCCCACCCTCAGCTCCAGAGACCCGGGTTCGATCCCGACCTCGGGCACTGTCTGTGTGGAGTTTTCACGTTCTCCCTGTGACCGCGTGGGTTTCTCCCGGGGGCTCCCGTTTCCTCCCACATCCCAACGACGTGCGGGTCGGTGGGTTGATTGGCCGTGAGATGGTCGGTGTGTACACGGCGGGGTGAAGGGCCTGATTCACTGTGAGTCCGGACACGGCAGGTCTGGGACTGTTCTGTCGGCTAACAGCCCATAGGGAGGAAGGACACGTCAGTGGCAAGCACGGTAGTGCAGCGGTTAGCGTAACAAAGCCTGTGGGGAAGGTGGGCTCAGAAGAGATCTGCCCCGGGAAATGGGACCCAATGTGTGGCAGGCAGGCGGTCAGTGACAATGGGAGGCCTTTCTGGTGCAGTCATTTCGGCTGTGGTCTGGGGACGCTCCCATCGGGGAGAAGCGGAAGGAAATTACAGAGGAGCTCCCCGGATCCAAAGGGATAGAATCGAGAAAGCGGAGAGAGGCCGCTTGTTAGCACAGGGGAGATCCAGCAGGGAGGGGAGGGTGGAGGGGGTGGAGGGAGGGAGTAGGGAGAGAGAGGTGGAGGGAGGAGGGAGGTGGAGGTGGGGGAGGGTAGAGGGAGGGAGAGGGGGAGGGAGGTGGGGGGAGGCAAAGGGTGAGGGTGAAGAAAGTCTGGCAGCGACCATAGGAAGGAATCCCGAATGTCCTGCGGGACGTGAAGAGGAAAAGGGCTGGAAGAGGAGAGATGGAGCCAGGGAGAGGAAGGGAAATCTACTGCTGGAGACAGGGCGGGGGGGGGGGGGTGGTGGTGTGTGGCGGAGGTGCTGAAGGTGGACTTTACATCGTCAAGGGAGAAGATGCTGCAGGAGTCTCAGAGGAGGAAGGTGTTGTCGGGATTCTCAGTGAGGTAAAATTGATAAAGAGAGCGGCCTGGAAAGGCTGGTCCCACCTCCAGTGGATAAAACTCCAGGACCAGGTGGGATTCATCCCAGGTTGCTGAGGGAAGCAAGAGGGGACTTGCAGAAGCCCGGACATAATCTCTCAGACATCGGTAGGTCTGGGGTGGTGACCCAGGGCTGGAAAAATGCAAGAGGTGTCCGGGGAAACCCTGCAACTACCGACCTGTCTGTTTAGCTTCAGTGACGGAGAAAGTTCTAGTAATCCGTGGCAGAATCGTTGTCACCAGGACAAACGTGGGTTGTCGTAGAAAGCCGGTGTGTGTTCATGAAGGAGGAATCATGCTTGACCAAGGCCGTGGAGCTTCTGTTGATGAAGTAGCATCCAAATCTCCCAAAAGGCATTTGGAGGGTGGGGGACGGAGGGGAAGGAGGGTAGGAAGTGTAGGGTAGGTGGGAGCGGAGGGGTGGTGTGAGTGTGGTGACTGTAGTGAGCAGTACTCACGTCGGGAGCCGGATCAGTGGGGTTCGTGCACTCCGAACGCCTCCACCTCACACAGCGTGAGGGAACCCCGACACGTCGGCAGATAGATGTTCAGGTAGCGACCGTGGACGCCGGCGGGCTCACAGTAAAAGTTGGCAGTCTGTCCCGCGGGGATGTGGGTGATCTTTGCACAGCTGAGGGAGAGAGAGAGAGAGAGTATGAAGGCTGTGGGCTCCGTCGATGAATTGGCTACGCCGCCGGGGTAGAGGACACGGGACCTCCGGAAGCAGGGCAGACTCCACAGACTACACGGTGTCCTGAACTCAGCCACTGGACTGTCCGTCTCCCCCGCAGCCCCCTCCCATTCCAGGGACCCCCCCCCCCCCCCCCGAAGGGTTTATGTGAGTCCCACAGCACGGACACAGGCCCTTCGGCCCAACTCGTCCATGCCGACTGTGTTGCCCCCCCGAGCCAGTCCCACCCGCTCGTGTTTGGCCCATATCCCTCTAAACCTTTCCTATCCATGGACCTGGCCAAATGTATTTTAAATGTTGTTAACGTCCCTGCCTCACCCACTTCCTCTGGCAGCTCGTTCCAGATACTGACCACCCTCTGGGTGAAGAAGTTGCCCCTCAGGTCATCTTTAAATCTCTCCCCTCTCACCTTAAACCCATGCTAGACTCTCCTCCCCTGGGACCACCCACCTTATCCACGCCACTCGTGGTTTTACAAACCTCTACAGGGTCACCTTCAGGGGAAACGGTGCCAGGCTCCCGGACATCCAGTGTGTGTGGTAGGGTGGGCTGTGGGTGCGGGAGGTGCGGGGGTGTTGGGCCTGGGACGGACGGGCTCCCCTCACTCACAGGGTGTTGCTGTTGCCGTTGTTCTCCAGCGAGTCTCCGATCCGGATCTCGGCTCCTTTCAGTCTCTTGGCCATCCGGTTCGCGCTGGTGATGCTGACCACGTAGATGCGGTAGTGTTTCTGCAGATCCACTCTCCACCACGGGCGTGACTGCCGTCTGGTGCGGCTGCAGGACGAGTGCCGGAATCGGCTGTCGTGGTTTCCATCGATGGCGTTATCTGCGTCTCCGTAATGTGCATAGGTGGTGGACTGGGTCGCCCGAACTCCCGCGATCACATTCTCTGTGGCAGAAACCTCGGGGTCAACCACGGGGCAGGCAGGAGCAGCCAGCTCACAACGTATGGGCGTCTGGACACCAATCCCTCAGTCTGGACACTTAGGAAACAGGAGCCGGAGGCCACTCGGCCCTCAGTCCTGTCCCACCCCCTCAGGCTGATCGCCCCGTCCAGTCCCCTGTTCCCAGCTTCGCCCGCATTACCATTGAGAAACGTCTCTAGTCACTGCCTCGGTGGGAGCGGATTCCACAGGGTCACCGCCCCAGGGCGAAGACGTTTCTCCCGATCGAGCGGCAGCCCCATATCCCGAGGACGGGATCTGGCACCTCCCGCACCCACAGCCCAGCCCATCACACAGACTGGATGTCCAGGAGGCTGGCACTGTTTCCCAGCAGAACATCCTCCCTGCACCCGCTCTGCCTGGTGCTGTTGGAATTCGGCAGGTTTCCGGGAGACGCCCTCTGGATCTTCTCAGCTCCAGTGGCTCAGACATCAGTGCCGCCGTCCCGGGGAGCAGCGAACCTTGGTGCTTCTGTTACGGACTCAGTGAAAGTCCCTTTAAGATAGAGAGTGTGTGTGTATGTGTGTGTGGGGCGTGCTTACGTCAATAGAAGATAAAGGACGTAATGACGTTGTTGAAGGAGTCAGAAGAAGAAGAAGAAAGAGAGAGAGAGGGAAGGGAGAGAGACACCAGCCTGCTTGTTTTCTCTATCGATGGATGAGAAACAATAACTGTGTTTGCCACTGAAATCCATGTATGGAAGTTGGAAGTAATCCGGTGGAGTTCACTTTGTTGCTGACCTGTAGAAGGAAACAGATATTTGTGTGTGGACGACCACGGTTCGGATGCTTTCGGGGTGAGGAAGTCACTACCGAGTAAACACTGAAGTGTCGTTTGGGTTCCATCGTGGAACATTTGGATTTCGTATGTACTCTCTCTATGTTTTTCTACATCTACGTCTTATCTTCTGACAACGGTGGTTGTTGAAGAAGCCCTTGCTCATGTTTCACCTTATGGCTTGCGGAACTGAACTTTAAGAACCATTCCGGAACTGGGAGTTTTGGACTTTGTCACACCCACACACGAAGAGTTTAGTTTTGGGGTTAACGTTCGAGGTTTAACATTCTTGAATTCTAACATACTAACATTTTTACTTTTATTTTACGTATTATCATAAGTAGTGATTAATAAAATAGTTTTTAACACTAAATCATGCTCAGTGTGTTTCTTTTGTTGCTGGTTCGTGACAAAATTGGGGGCTCGTCCGGGATAGTTCCCAAGGTTAACGAGATTCGTCCAGGATCCAATCCAAAGATTTTTGAGGGAGGTCTGATAAATTCTTTTTAATTGGCTTGTGTGTGTGGAAACCAGCAGCAATGGATATTAAGGCATTTTTGGAGTCACCAACCCAAAAGGGATTGGAGGTGGCGAAAAAGGATGATCTGATAAAGATTGCTACAAGGCTAAACCTTACAGAAGTAAAGCAGTCTATGAGAAAGGCAGATATTCAGAGACTGATAGCTGGCCATTATGTGGAAAAGAAGGTGTTTGAGAAGGAAGTGTTAAAACAGTTTCCTGGCAGTGAAATAGCAATTTCTGAGGCACAGGTGCAGCTGGCAAAGATAGAGGCTGAACGAGAACAAACCCAGTTAAAGATAGAGGCTGAACGAGAACAAAAGAAATTAGAAGCTGAACGAGAGCAAAAGAGATTAGAGGCCGAACAAGAGGAAAAGAGATTAGAGGCCGAACAAAAGAAATTAGAGACTGAACAAAAGCTAACTCAGATGAAGATAGAGGCTGATCTAGCAATGAAGCAGATGGAATTGAAGAGGATGGAGCTGGATAGTGAGGAGAAGGAGAAACAGAGGCAGAATGAGTTACAAATGAAGCGTAGGAGTTTGGAATCTGATTCTGAAGATGGTTTTTCAGCCAGCAGGGAGGTTCGATTAGTCCCTCCTTTTGAGGAAGATCAGGTTGATCAGTATTTCCAACATTTTGAAAAGGTTGCTGTGAGTTCAAACTGGCCAAGGAAAGGATGGGCTCTTATGGTACAGAGTGTGATTAAAGGTAAAGCTCAAAAAGCTTATTCTGCTTGTCTGCTGAGGATGCAGCTGATTATACCAAGGTAAAACAAGCTATTTTGAAGGCCTATGAATTGGTCCCTGAGGCTTATAGACAAAAATTCAGAGACTTGAGGAAATCTGCAGATCAGACTTATATGGAATTTGCCAATGGAAAGAGAATGTGTTTTGAACGATGGTGCCTGGCTAAAAATGTAGATGGGGATTATGATAAATTGACAGAATTGATACTAGTGGAAGACTTTAAAAGATGTGTTCCAGCTGAATTAACAACATATTTAAATGAAAAGGCAGTGGAAACTTTACAAGAAACTGCTAGGTTGGCAGATGATTATGCTTTAACCCATAAATCCAAATGGGGACAACCTAAAACCTTTCAAAAGAGTTACAAAGACAATCCAGGTAAACCAGAGATTAAATTGGGAGGTAATCAAAAAGGAAAGGATGAAAAGAAGCCAGGGCTGGAGAAACCTGTTGAGCGTACTTGTTATTACTGTAAGAAACCTGGCCATGTGATATCTAATTGTGCCCTTTTGAAGAAAAAGAAGGAAGCTGTGCCCAATGCTTGCTTTCAGGCAATTAAAAATCAAAAAGGTTTAGGAGATGCTGTTAAAGATCAGTCCTTGCAAGAGGGAAAAGCGGAAAAGTTGGAGGAGGTGAGAAAAGAATTCCGTTCGTATGTATCGGAGGGTTTTGTTTCACTGAATGATGAGTCACCCCAGGTGCCAGTGAAAATTCTTAGAGATACTGGGGCTAGTCAATCTCTCTTGCTGGACAGTGTTTTAAATTTTGGTGAAGAAAGTGACACTGGTGAGGTAAATCTAGTACGAGGCGTTACAGGTGAGACCATGTCTGTCCCTTTTCACAGGATGATTTTAAAGTCAAAGTTCGTAGAAGGACCAGTCGAGATAGGGACAAGACCTAGTTTGCCAGTGGAAGGAGTTTCTTTGTTATTGGGAAATGACCTTGCAAATGGAGAAAGTGATCCTGTGGTACGGTTAACAACCAAACCAAGGATTGATGAGTCTGAGAATGATCCAGATGTTTACCCATCATGTGCGGTGACTCGAGCTAGAGCTAGAGAATTAGCCAAGACAGACAGTCCGGTGCAGTCTGATGTGGTTCCTTGTGACAGTCCTAAACAGGAAGAAAATTATGATGCCTTATCTGAGACTTTTCTGTCTTCGCTGGAGGATCAACATCCTTATAGTGAGCCTGAATTTAAAGATTTGTCTTTGTCGAGGAAGGATTTTATGGTGGAACAGACAAAGGACCCTGAGTTGACAGAATTGAAAGAAAAAGCTCTCTCATGTGAGGAGATTGAGAAAGTGCCAACTGGATACTATGTCAAAAATGGAGTGTTAATGAGGAAATGGAGACCTCCTCATGTTCCTGTTACTGAGGAATGGGAAGTTATTCATCAGGTTGTTGTTCCAAAAGTTTATAGGGATGAAATTTTAAACCTGGCCCATAGTATGCCTTTGGGTGGTCATTTTGGTGTGAATAAAACTGTAGGGAAGATCTTGAAACAATTCTATTGGCCTGGTTTGAGAAAAGATGTGGTGATGTTTTGTCGAACCTGCCACACATGTCAGATGGTGGGTAAACCAAATCAAAAACCCCCTGTGGCTCCATTGAAACCAATTCCTGCTTTTGGTGAACCCTTTTCGAAGGTGATTGTGGACTGTGTTGGCCCCTTACCAAAGTCTAAGACTGGAAATCAGTATTTGTTAACCATCATGTGTACCACTTCTAGATTTCCAGAGGCAATACCCCTTAGAAATATTAAGGCCAAGACGGTGTCAAAGGCTCTTGTAAAATTTTTTACCTTGTTTGGTTTGCCAAAAGAAATCCAATCTGATCAAGGTAGTAATTTTATGTCAAAAATTTTTCAACAAATAGTCTATGAGCTGGGAGCAAAGCAGATTGTATCATCTGCATATCACCCAGAATCTCAAGGAGCTCTGGAGAGATTTCATTCTACTCTCAAAAATATGCTGAAGACTTATTGCTTTGAAAACACCAAGGATTGGGACGAAGGTATCCATTTACTTTTGTTTGCCGTTAGAGAATCAATCCAGGAGTCAATAGGATTTAGTCCGTTTGAGCTTGTATTTGGACATAGGGTGAGAGGACCTTTGGAGTTGTTGAGAGAGCAATGGGTTAATGAGGAAGTGCACTTGAGTCTGTTGGACTATGTCCAAAAATTTAAAACTCGGTTGGAGAGAGTCTGCCAGCTAGCGAGAGAGAATTTGAAAACCAGCCAGATAAGAATGAAGGCATATTTTGATAGACGTGCTCGGCCTAGGACATTTGCAGTGGGGCAAAAGGTGTTGGTATTTTTCCCTAGCCAAAATAATCCCTTGCAATCTCGTTTTTCTGGACCCTATGTTATTGAATCTCGAGTGACTGATCTAACATATATAATCAAAACACCAGATAGACGCAAGAAAACACAACTCTGTCATGTAAACATGCTAAAACCTTATTATGAGAGGGATTCAGTTGTGGCCTTGGTGGATGATGTAAAGGTTGTTTCTAGAATGCCTGATGTTGATGTTGAGGAAGGCCAATTTAGACCAAATATTGTTCCATCAAAACTAAAAAACCAAAATATCATGGAGAACCTTGAAACGAAGTTGGACCATTTACAAGTTTCACAAAAACAACAGATGAGAGAATTAATTTTAAAATTTAAAAATCTGTTCCCAGATGTTCCAAACAGAACATCGATAATTACCCATGATGTTGATGTTGGGGATGCAAAACCAATCAAACAACACCCATATCGAATGAATGTGGAAAAAAGTAAACTTGTTGATCAGGAACTAAAATACATGTTGGAAAATGATATTATTAGACATTCTACTTCAAATTGGAGTTCGCCCTGTGTTATTGTACCTAAGCCTGATGGAACTGTTAGATTTTGCACAGATTACAGGAAAGTGAATGCTGTAACAAAGTCAGATACTTACCCTATTCCTAGGGTGGATGATTGCATAGACAGAGTGGGAAAGGCAAAATTTCTTACAAAGATTGACCTATTAAAAGGGTACTGGTGTGTTCCATTAACAGATAGAGGAAGGGAGATTTCAGCCTTTGTAACCCCTTCTGGATTGTATGAATACAATGTTTTGCCATTTGGAATGAAAAATGCTCCGGCAACATTTCAAAGAATGATTAATTCAGTGATTCATGGGTTAAAACATACAGATGCCTACATTGACGACTTAGTGACTGGGAATGATACATGGGAGGATCACATCTCTGCGTTAGAAAGGTTGTTTGAAAGACTTTCCAAGGCTAACCTTACAGTTAACTTGGCTAAAAGTGAATTTGGCCATGCCACTGTGACGTATCTTGGTTATGTTGTAGGTCAAGGCAAGCAAGCTCCTGTTCAGGCAAAAGTTCAAGCAATATCTGAGTTCCCTATTCCCACAGGTACGAGGACTGTTAAAAGATTTTTGGGAATGGTTGGATATTATCGAAAATTTTGTAAAAGTTTTGCTGATATTGCTCTTCCCCTAACTAATCTTCTGAAGAAGGGAGTAAAGTTTGTTTGGACAGATTCTTGTCAAGAAGCATTTGAGAAGCTGAAAGCCATTTTATGCTACCATCCTGTGCTCAAAACACCTGACTTTGAAAAGCCATTTTCATTAGCAGTAGATGCCAGTGATGAAGCTGCAGGAGCTGTGTTGTTGCAGAAGGGTGACCTTGATGATATTGACCATCCTGTAGCTTACTTTTCAAAGAAATTTAATGAGCATCAAAAGAATTATTCCACCATAGAGAAAGAATTACTGTCGCTTGTTTTAGCCTTGCAACATTTCAGTGTATATGTTTGCACCGCTCAGAAACCATTGACTGTATATACAGATCATAACCCATTGGTGTTTCTGAGCCGAGTCAAAAACAAGAACAGAAGGCTGTTAAACTGGAGTTTAATTTTGCAAGAGTTTGATCTCATGATAACTCACATTAAAGGCAAAGATAATGTGATTGCTGATTGTCTTTCTCGATGTTAAATGTGAAACATGTATCTGTACTAATCTGATAGTCTGTAGTTGTGTAGCATGATAATTATTAACATTACTAACTGTATGCGCGGTTAAAATTTTCTTGGGAAAATTTTTTTTTAGGTGGGAGGTGTTACGGACTCAGTGAAAGTCCCTTTAAGATAGAGAGTGTGTGTGTATGTGTGTGTGGGGCGTGCTTACGTCAATAGAAGATAAAGGACGTAATGACGTTGTTGAAGGAGTCAGAAGAAGAAGAAGAAGGAGAGAGAGAGAGAAGGGAGAGAGACACCAGCCTGCTTGTTTTCTCTATCGATGGATGAGAAACAATAACTGTGTTTGCCACTGAAATCCATGTATGGAAGTTGGAAGTAATCCGGTGGAGTTCACTTTGTTGCTGACCTGTAGAAGGAAACAGGTATTTGTGTGTGGACGACCACGGTTCGGATGCTTTTCGGTTTTGAGGAAGTCACTACCGAGTAAACACTGAAGTGTCGTTTGGGTTCCATCATGGAACATTTGGATTTCGTATGTACTCTCTCTATGTTTCTCTACGTCTACGTCTTATCTTCAGACAACGGTGGTTGTTGAAGAAGCCCTTGCTCATGTTTCACCTTATGGCTTGCGGAACTGAACTTTAAGAACCATTCAGGAACTGGGAGTTTTGGACTTTGTCACACACACACACAAAGAGTTTAGTTTTGGGGTTAACGTTTGAGGTTTAACATTCTTGAATTCTAACATACTAACATTTTTACTTTTATTTTACGTATTATCATAAGTAGTGATTAATAAAATAGTTTTTAACACTAAATCATGCTCAGTGTGTTTCTTTTGTTGCTGGTTCGTGACACTTCTCCCTCCGTCCATGAGCACAACATTTCCCTCAGACACAACGCACTCCCCCCCAGCTGGTCTCACCAAGGCCCCGTGCGGGAGCAGCCAGACCTCCTGGGTCCCTCGCTTCCCTTCACCACTGAAGCCATGCTCCCTCCCTCACATACAACCCTTGCTGCAGTAACTGTGAGCAAGGACACCCCAGGTTACTCCACCCCTTTCCCCAGCGAATCACCAGCCACAAAACAAACTGTCGATCTGTCTCCTCCGTCCTGTGCTGCATCTGCCCACTCGCCCGGCCTTTCTGCACCCTCCCCGCAGCTCCCACTGCCCGCATTCTCCGCACCTTAGTGCCGTCTGCGAGATGTTGCATTCAGTTTCCTCGAACTGATCACCGATAGAACACAGATCATAGAACACACATATAACATAGAACACAGAACAGAACAGCACAGGAACAGGCCCTTCGGCCCAACATCTTGTGCCGAACCAATGAAACTACTAATTGAACACCTAACTAAACTAATCCCTTCTGCCTGCACATGAACCATCTCCCTCCATTCTCTGCACATTCATGTGCCTACCTAAGAGCCTCTTAAATGCCTCTGTTGTATCTGCCTCCACCCCCACCCCGGCAGCACATTCCAGGCACCCACCACTCTCTGTGTAAACAAACTTGCCCCACACATCCCCTTTGAACTTTCCCCCTCTCACCTGAAATGCATGTCCTCTGGTATTGGACATTTCAACTCTGGGAGAAAGATACCGGCTGTTTACTCTATCTCTGCCTCTCATAATCTTATAAACCTCTATCACGTCTCCCCTCAGCCTCCGCTGCTCCAGAGAAAACAACCCAAGTTTGTCCAACCTCTCCTTATAGCTCATGCCCTCTAATCCAGGCAGCGTCCTGGCAAACCTCTTCTGCACCCTCTCCAAAACCTCCACATCCTTCCTGTAATGGGGCGACCAGAATTGAATGCGATACTTCAGATGCGGCCTAACCAGAGTTTCATAAAGCTGCAACATAACTTCCTGACTCTTGAACTCAATGCCTCGACTAATAAAGGCAAGCATGCCATATGCCCTCTTCACCACCCTGTCAACCCGTGCAGCCACTTTCAGGGAGCTATGGACTTGAACCCCAGGATCCCTCTGTACATCAACACTGTTAAGGGTCCTGCCATTAACTGTGTAGTGTACCTTTACGTTTGATCTCCCAAAGTGCAACACCTCACATTTGGCCGGATTAAACTCCATCTGCCATTCCTCTGCCCATATCCGCAGCTGGTCTACATCCCTCTTTATCCTTGGACAGTCTTCTACACCACCCATACATGCTCTTCATTTTTCTTCTTGACTAAATTCACCACTTCTCTTGACCTCCAAGGTTCCCTCACCCTGCCATCCTTGTCCTTCCTTCTTACTGGAACATCCCTGTCCTGTACTCTGTGCTGTTGGTCTTTAAACACCCTCTTAACATGTGACATGTGGACTTACCCAAAATCAGCTGTTCCCAATTAACTCTCTCTAGTTCTTGCCTAATACTCTGATAACTTGCCCTGCTCCAATTTAATACTCTACTGCAAGGTCCATACTTATCCTTTTCTATAGCTGTCTTAAAACGTAAGGAGTTGTGGTCACTGTTCCCCAACTGTTCTCCCACTGAAAGGTCGGTCTCCTGGCCAGGCTCGTTACCCGACACCAGGTCCAGTACGGCCCCTCCTCTCGTTGGACTATCTGCAAATTGATTGAAGAAACCCTCCTAGATGCAGATAACAAGTTCTGCCCCATCTAAGCCTCTTGCACTAAGGAGGTCCCAGTCTATATTGGGGAAGTTGACAACAGCCCTGTTGTTCTTACACCTTTCCTAATCTGCCTGCACATCTGTTCCTCAATGTCCCAGTGGCTATTGGGGGCGGGGGGAATCTGTAGTATAATCCCAGAGAGATTGCACCTTTCATCTTTTTGAGTTCTACCCATATAGACTCAGTGGACAAGCCCTCCATTATGTCCCCTCTGAGTGCAGCTGGGATATTGTCCCTGATTCATAGTGCAACTTCTCCCTACCCCCCCCCCCCCCCGACCCTTCTACCTCCCTCTCTATCTTTTCTAAAACACTGAAACCCTGGATCATTAAGCATCCATTCCTGTCCCTCTCAACCAAGTCTCTGTAATGGCCAGAACCTCATAGCTCCATGCTCTAAGTTCATCATGCTTGCCCTTAATGCTCTGAGCATTAAAATTTACCATGATAGATAACATCAACAGCCCAAGCACAGATACACGTGGACCCACAAGCTGTCATCTGATAACTGGCGAAAGGAACATTTGTTTCCTCTGCTTCCAGACTGTCAACTGATTCACAAACTGTGTCAGTACACAGTCCGGTCTACGTCAGTACACAGTCCCCATGGTGTGTCAGGACACAGTCCGCAGTCTGCGTCAGGACACAGTCCACAGTGTGAGGCAGTTCCAGGAGGTTAGTACAGCATGATTCCCTGTCATAAACCCACATGGATCTCCAGTCCTGTTACTGTTCTCCCAGTCATCTCCGATTGCAGCTTGGGTCGGTTTCCTGCATTTCCCCCACAGCTGCCGATCCACCAACCGACCGGCTCTGCCTGTTCTTCTTCTCCATCCATTAAGTACTTGGGTTACAGTTGCCCCTCTCCAGTCTGCAGGATCTGCTGCAGGGTCAGAAGAATTTAGGAAGGAAATGTGGAGTATTGTGTGCAGTTCTGGTCGCCCCATTACAGGAAGGATGTGGGGGCTTTGGAGAGGGTGCAGGAGAGGTTTACCAGGATGCTGCCTGGATTAGAGGGTACGGGTACAGACATCATTGGCTGGGGGGGCCTGTTCCTGTGCTGTACTGAGTTCTGTGGAAGATGAGCACAATGCATCCATCATTTCAAGGTAGATCACCAGGTCAGAGAGCCATCAAGTGATAGAGCACAGAAACAGGCCCTTTGGCCCACTGAGTCTGTGCCAGCAGACCCTGGGGATCAGATTCCTCTCCGCCATTCCTTCACTCCCACTGACTTGCTCTGGTTGCTCCCTCTCACCAGACACTTGGTTCCCAAATATCTCTGGGAAGTTACCTGCACCCTGCTTTGGGAAGATGGAATCATGGTGTAATTATCCCACTGTTTCTCTGTTCCCAATTATAATGTCCCTGGTTTCAGAGTGTTGGGGACCAACATTTGCCTTCACTAACAATATTCTTCGCATAATTTACAGGGGACAAAAGTACAAACATGTAGTCCTTGTTCACTGCAGAGCTCAGTCTCAGACTCCACCACCCCCCTCCCCCCACCACATTTGTCCTCATCTGCTGAATTCTAAATCCCCCCCCCCACCCCCGCTGATTTTTCTGGCAAATTTATTGGCCTCCTCTTTGCAGCTAATCATGTCCCTCACTTCCTTCACGGGGCAACAGTTGAGCATCGTTCCTGAGTTATTTTTGTGCTGACTGGAATGAATAATTACTGGAATTCATATCTACCCTCTGCAAAATGTTACCCTTGGCCTCCCTTCAAAGTGAAGGTCCCCAGTCCATCAAAGTCAATTCATGTCCCAGACCTTCGTCTTTTCACTGACCCCTCACCCCCACCCCCCCCACACCCCGTCCAACCCTTTCACTCACTCACACGTGGAGACAAACGCTCTCTTTCTCCTTCTCGCTCTCTTAACTTTCACTATCTCTCTCTAACTCTCTAACTCTCTCTCTTTCTCTCTCTGTGCTGGACAGAATGATATGTAGCTGGGTGCCTGGAACGGGCTGCCAGGGGAGTCAGTGGAAACAGATATGACAGTGGTGTTTAAGAGGTGTTTAGGCAGACATGAAGAGGCGGGGGGTGGAGGGATATGTACCACGTGCAGGCAGGTGGGGTAAGTAAGACTGGTACCATGGCCGACACAGACACAGTGGGCAGAAGGGCCTGTTGCTGTGCTGTACTGTTATATGTTCTCTGATCCATGACAGGCTGCTGGTCTGTGTCTCGCCGCACTGACCCAGGCTACACCGATGATCCGCGTCATGGGAAGGAAGTGCACACAGGTCCATCAGCTCTCTGCCAATGCATCACCACGTTTGAGGAGTGGGAACAAGCACAGAACAATACAGCAGGGGACAGGCCATTCGGCCCACCATATTGTGCCAATCTTGATGCCAATTTATACTAAATGTCCTCCTCCTGTGTATCTTCTTTTCAATCTTTTTATTAGTTTCCAAATGAATACAGATTAATATGTAACATCAGTGATTGTACTTGTAATACAGAGAGATCAGGAGAACAATCATGGCATGGATAATCATTAAAAAAATAAAAAATAAAAAAATGTTTAGATCTCACGATCTCAGTAGATGAATATAATATAAAAGAAAAGAAAGAAAAAGATTTATTGTATATATAAAAGAAAAAAATCCCCAAATCAATAAAAAAATTGTAAATAATATAACAAACTAAACTATAAAGAAAATTTCAAAAAAAAGAAAAAAAAACTGGAATGAAATTTCTCAATAAAAACAGAGCAATATTATGTCGTCAACTCTATTCCTTTAAATTGAAAAGTTATTGAAAGGGGATCTACATCATGTGAAAATATTGAATAAACGGACTCCAAATATCTTCAAATTTAAGCGAAGGATTGACAGTACCACTCCTAATTTTTTCCAAATTTAAACATGATATAGTTTGAGAGAACCATTGAAAAGTAGTCAGGGGTATTGGATCCTTCCATTTAAGCAAAATGGATCGTTTGGCCATTAAGGTAACAAAGACAATCATACGGTTAGCGGAGGCAGATAGATGGTCAGACTCCATCCTTGGTAATCCAAAAATTGCAGTGATAGGGTGAGGCTGTAAATCAATATTCAATACAGTTGAGATAATGCTAAAAATGTCTTTCCAATATTTTTCCAAAAGAGGACAGGACCAAAACATATGTGTCAAAGAAGCCACATTCGATTTACATCTGTCACATATAGGATTTATATGGTGATTAAAATGGGCTAGCTTATCTTTTGACATATGGGTCCTGTGAACCACCTTAAACTGTATCAAAGAGTGTCTGGCACACATTGAAGATGTATTAACTAAATGAAGAATTTTCTTCCAAGTCTCTGTAGGTAAAGATGTCTGGAGTTCACTTTCCCATTCATTCTTAATTTGTCCAGTGATCCTGGACGTATTTTCATAATTAAATCATAGATTATTGCTATCAAGCCCTTCTGATAAGGATTAAGACCTAAATTTTTTCCGTAATTTCAGTTTTATATGGTGTGGGAAAAGTGGGTATAGCAGCTTTTGAAAAATTTCTAATCTGCAAATATCGATAAAAGTGTGATCTAGGCAAATTGTATTTGTTAGACAATTGTTCAAAAGATGAAAAACAGTTATCACTAAATAGATCACGAAAACATACTATTCCCTTTTCCATATGGAAAAAGCTGAGTCAACTCTGGATGGTTGAAAGAAAAAATTAGATTGAATGGGACTTGACAAGTTAAATTTATTCAATCCAAAAAATTTACAAAATTGAAACCATATTCGTATTGTATGTTTAACTATTGGGTTAGTCATATGTTTACTTCATTTGGTAATTGCAAAAGGGAGTGCAGCTCCTAAAATAGAAACTAATGAAAATCCGTGTACTGATTGGTGCTCAAGGTATACCCATTTGGGACATTGAATTACATCTGAATCTTGTATCCAAAAAATTAAACATCTGATATTAATTGTCCAATAAAATAATCTAAAGTTAGGCAGGGCCATACCACCATCCTTTTCTAGTTTTTGTAAGTATTTCTTACTTAACCTTGGGTTTTTATTCTGCCAAATATATGGAAGAATTTCAGAATCAATAGCGTCAAAAAAAGATTTCAGGACAAAAGTTGGAATCGCTTGAAATAAATATAAAAGTTATAGTAAAATATTCATCTTAACTGCATTAATTAGGCCTACCAATGATAGAGACAGTGGGGACCATTTAGTAAATAATTGTTTAACATGGTCAATTAAAGGCAGTAAATTAACTTTAAATAAGTCCTTATGTTTCTTAGTAATTTTAACATCTAAGTACATAAAATAGTCAGTTACCAATCTAAAAGGTAATTGGCTATAAATTGGGGTTTGCATATTTAATGGAAAAAGTTCACTCTTATTAAGATTTAATCTATAGCCAGAAAAAACACTGAATTGATCTAGTGGTGATAGTACTTCAGGGATAGATTCCTCCGGATTAGAAATATAAAGTAACAGGTCATCTGCGTAAAGAGATATCTTATGAATCTTCTGTCTACGAGTAATACCACATATGTTTGAAGAATCCAGGAGTGCAATAGCCAAGGGTTCCAAAGCAATATCAAATAATAAAGGACTTAAAGGGCAACCTTGTCTAGTACCTTGAGGAAGCCTAAACAATGGGGATCTTTGATTATTAGTAAGTATTGAAGCCATAGGTGTATAATAAATCAGTTTGATTGCAGATATAAATTTAGGGCTAAAATTAAATTTTTGAAGTGTACTGAATAGATATTCCCATTCAATAACTGGTATAAAGAAGTATAAGATTCTTGAAAGGAATTATAAATTTGAACATGATCTGTCGTGTAGGTACCATCATGTTTACGAATTTTATTAATCTGACGTTTGGATAAAGTGGCTTTCAATTGGTTGGCCAATAATTTACCAGATTTGTCACCATGTATATAAAATTGAGTTCTGGTTTTAAGTAATAAATTTTCAATTGAAGATGTTAATAATAAACGGTGTTGTAATTGGAGTTCTGTTCTCTTTTTATAAAGCTCCAGATTAGGAGTATCAGAATATTTTTTGTCGATTTCTTGCTAATATACGTATTTCATTAAGTGTCCTCCTCCTGTGTATCATCCATATCCCTCCATTCCCCTCATATTCAAGCGTCTATCTGAAAGCCTCTTAAACCCCACCAAACTGCCTGCTTTCACCACTATCCCCGGTAACCCATTCCAGGCACCCACTACCCTCTGCGTAAAAACTTGCCCCTCACGTTGCCTTTAAACTTTCCCCCTCTAACCTTAAAAGCGCGTCCTCTGGTGTTTGACATTTCTACCCTGGGGAACAGATTCTGACTGTCTACTCTGTCTATGCCTTGCATTGTGTTAAAAATCTCCACCAGGTCTCCCCTCAGCCTCCAACACTCTGGAGAGAAAGACCTAAATTTGTCCAACCTTCTCTAACAGCTGATACCCTCTAATCCAGGCTTGGGAAGGTCTTACCTTGTGACTTGGTGAAGTGAAGGATCACACAGAGAGAAGCAAGCAGCAGTAGGTAACGGAACTTCATCCTGCAGGAATCCCAGAGACAGGGGATGTGATTCACACAGAGTCATAGAGTAATACAGCACGGGAACAGGCCCTTCGGCCCAACTCGTCCATGCTGACCAAGTTGTCTACCTGAGCTAGTCCCATTTGCCTGGGTATGGCCTTTATCCCTCTAAACCCTTGCTATCCATGTACCTGTCCAAGTGCTGTGACGGTACCTGCTTCTACCATTGGTGGGAAAGGGGAGCTGAGGCTGAGGTCAGGATGACCTGAGCTGTAGAATGGGGTAGCAGGTGAGGGGCAGAAGCACCGCCCCCTGCTCCAGGTTCCACCTGCAGGCCCCATGAGTCCATCACAGGTCTCCTTCCTTTGTGGGGCTGCTGTCCGCGTGTCCTGCTCTCTGAGCCTCTCTCCTCCGGAGAACTCCCTCCTTCTTTGCTACATCAGCCAAGCAGGGTGTACTGGCATCTCTTTAACTTTCTCTGCTCCAAGGAGAACCATCCCCAGTTCCCCAGCCTCTCCATTGAAGGCTCACATGTTGCTGCTGAGCCTCCCGGCTCCATCTACTGTTGTGAACTATTCTATACAACAGTTAACCCTTTAACTACCAATGTAATAGTCCCCATTGCTCAGATTGGATTCCTGGAGCATGGGAAAGGTTTCTCACCTTCCACAGGGTCTCCACGGAGCTGAGGGACCCTCCTTTGATCCCAGTTTATATTGAGGCAGCCCAGGGATGGCTCAGCATCCAACTGGTCATATGGTGGTCAGAGCAGGCGTTCCATTGGCTGAAAGTGGAATGCTATTTGTCAGTCTTGGGCAATGGGACATTGAGCAAGATGCAAATGGAAGGAGGGGGATGTGCAATGTGTGGCGACCGTTACTCGCCCAAGGTGAGGAAAGAGGGAACGTTCCACTGGAAAGGGGAAGTGTGGAGAGGGTGGGTCTCTGGGGAGAGCGATCAGTCCCATCACATCCCAGGGGTCCCGTGGAAACCAGAGCTTTGGAGCCCATCCCCACCTTGGTCACGATTTGGCCCCGTGAGGACCCCCTGCTGAGGATGTGAGGGGTGAGGCAGTGAGGCACAACGTTGAACATTTGTGTGTGGGTTGGTGGGTTAATTAGTGACTGTCTACAGAATCATATATACAGCACAGAAACAGGTCCTTCGGCCCAAATCGTCCATGCCAACCAAGTTGCCTACCTGTCAGTCTTGGGCAATGGAACATTATCCTGTTTCCCTGCGTTTGGTCCATATCCCTCCAAACCTTCCTTATCCATGCACCTGTCCAAATATCTTTTCAACTGTTCAATTTTACTTGCCTCCACAGCTTTCTCTGATTGCTCGTTCCATGTATCCACAACCCTCTGGATGAAAAAGTTGCCCCTCAGATCCACTTTGAATCTTCCCCCTCTCACCTACATCCTCTAGCTTCAGACTCCCCTCCTCTGGGAAATAGACAGTGACCTTTCACCTTATCTATGCCCCTCATGACGTCACATGGTATAAGGGTCACACCTCCCCCTCCAATGTTCCAAGGGAAACAGTTGTGGCCTATCCAGCCTCTCCTTATAACTCAAACCTCCAGTCCCGGCAACACCCGTGCGAATTTCTTCTGCATCCTCTCCAGCTTAATGACATGCTTCCTGTTGCTGGGCGACCAGAACTGCCCACAACACTCCAGCGGCCTCACCTCTGAGACACGTCGTCGACGGGTTAGGTCCCACTTCAGAGCCTTGAGCTGAGACTGCCGAGCAGTACAGAGGAAGTGCCGTATGCCCAAGGGTTCTCCTGTCAGGCAGAACCTCTCATGTTATAAGATGCTGTGGCTCTGTTCTGAGTGTGCGGTGCTGTTCTATGTTCTATGTTCTGAGAGGAAGGGGGTCCCCACTGTTCGGTGCAATGTTCATCTCTCAGCCAATATCACTGAAACACCATCTCTGGTCATGGATTATCCCGGATCCTGCAGGGACCAGACCAGTTCAAAGTTCAAGTTTGTTGTTGTCAGAGGCATATACACTCCGGGTATAAATGCCGTGAAGATGAGGTTTTTGCATCAGCAGCACAGTGCATTACAGACATGACCAACATTAGTTGACATAAACTTAAATTATACATAATGCATGCCCAAAAATAAACAACAAAATAAAAATGACACTTGTGCAAGTTGAGAGGCAGAAAATGAAATCCAGCCCGAGGTAGTGTTAGGGTTTTTCAGGTGGGTCCAAGACCCTGACGGCAGTGGGGAAGAAGCTGTTCCTTGAACCCTGAGGTGTGGGGTCTTCAGGCTCCTGTACCTCCTGTCTCTTGGCAGTATCGAGAAGAGGGCACGACCTGGATGGTGGGGGTCCCTGATGGTGGATGTCGCCTTCCTGAGACATCGCCTCTTGTAGATGTCCTTGACGGTGGGGAGAGCTGTACCCATTGATGGAACTTTCTGAGTCCCACCACTCTCTGCAGCCTCTTGTGTCCCTGTGCACTGGAGCTCCCACACCAGGCCGTGATGTAACCAGTCAGGATGCTTTGCACTGAACATCTGAGTCTTTGATGACCTGCCGAATATCTTAAACTTCTTAGAAAGTAGACCTGCTGGCGTGCCTTCTTCGTGATTGCATTCATGTGTTGGGCCCAAGATAGATCCTCCAACATGTTGACACCCACGAAGTTGAAGCTGCTCATCCTTTCCACCACAGACCCTTCAATGAGGACTGGTGTGTGTTTGTCTAACTTCCCCTTTCTAAAGTCCACAGTCAGTTCCTTGGTCTTGCCGACGTTGAGTGCGAGGTTGTTGTTGCGACACCACTCAACCAGCTGATCTACCTCACTCCTGTACACCTCCTCATCACCATCTGTGATTCTGCCAACAGTGGTGTCATCAGCAAATGTGTATGTGGCATTGGAGCTATGCTTAGCCACACAATCGTAGGTGTAGAGAGAGTAGAGCAGGAGCAGTAGCCCCGAGGAGCGCCTGTGTTGATGGTCAGTGAGGAGGAGATGACATTTCTAATCCGCACTGACTGGTCTCCCGATGAGGAAGTCGAGGATCCAGTTGCAGAGGGAGGTACAGGGGCTCAAGCCTTGGGGCATCTGCTGAAGGATTCTCTGGCTCTGGAGCTGAGACAGTGACAGTTCGCCTGGAAGGTCATTGCTTTCTGCCTTACTGCTCCAATGACACATCGTATCCCCATGCATCGCAGCTTGGGACGGCAACTGCTCTGCCGTGGCCACTAGAAACTACAGAGAGTTGTGGACACAGCTCAGCACATCACAGAAACCAGCCTCCCCTCCATGGACTCTGTCTACACTTCTCGCTGCCTCAGTAAAGCAGCCAACATAATCAAAGACCCCACCCACCCTGGACAATCTCTCTTCTCCCCTCTCCCATCAGGCAGAAGATACAAAAGCCTGAAAGCACGTACCACCAGGCTCAAGGCTTCTATCCTACTGTTATAAGACTATTGAATGGTTCCCTAGTACGATAAGATGGACTCTTGACAACACAATCTACCTCGTTCTGACCTTGCACCTTATTGTCTGCCTGCACTGCGCTTTCTCTGTAACTGTAACACTTTATTCTGCATTCTGTTATTGTTTTCCCTTGTACTACCTCAATGCACTGATGTGGTGAAATGACCTGTATGGACGGCACAGAAAACAGTTTCTCACTGTACCTCGGTACCTGTGACAACAATAAACCAACTCAATTCAATTCAACCTGAACCCGTGCCCTCTGGCATTAGACACCTCTGTGTTGGGAAAGGTTCTGTACTATCCAACCTTTCTGTGCCCTACAGAATGTTGTACACCTCTATCAGGACCCCTCCCGCCTCCTCCACTTCATGGGAAACAAACGCAGCCTGTCCAGTCTCTCGTAAATATAACAGGCAACATCCTGGTGAATGTCCAGTACGTTCACACCCTTCTGACACAGCGGTGCCCACAACAGCACAGTACTAATGCTCCAGCAAATGAAGGCAAGTATCCTGTATGCATTCCTCACCACCAGTGGTGCTACCCTGGGTGTACATCAAGATCTCTCTGATCCCCAATATTCCCTCCTGACCTACCAATCATTGTGTATGTCCCAGCTTATTAGTTACACCCCCCCCCCCAATTTACACAACAGGAAGGATGTGATTAAGAGGGTGCAGAGAACATTCACCAGGATGCTGCCTGGATTAGAGGGCATGTGCTGTAAGGAGAGGTTGGACAAACCTGTGTTGTTTTCTCTGGAGCGGTGGAGGCTGAGGGGAGACCTGATAGAGGTTTAAGATTATGAGAGGCATAGATAGTGTTGACAGTCAGAATCCTTTCACCAGGGTCGGAATGTCTAATACCAGAAGGCGTGCATTTAAACTGAGTTCAAAGGAGATGTGCGGGGCAAGTTTTTTACACGGAGAGTGGTGGGTGCCTGGAGTGTACTGCTGGGGTGGGGGTGGAGGTGGATACGATAGAGGCGTTTCAGAGGCTCTTAAACAAGCACGTGAATGTGCAGAGAATGGAGGGAGATGGACATTGTGTAGGCTGAAGATATTACTTTAGTTAGGCAGTTAATTACTAGTTTAATCAGATCAGCACAACATGGTGGGCCGAAGGGCCTGTTCCTGTGCTGCACTGTTCTATGTATGTTGCCAGGATTGGAGGGTGGGAGTTATAACGAGGGACTGGAGAGGCTGGGACTGTTTATCCTGCACTGAAGGAGGCTGAGGGGTGACAAGATATATAGGTATAGATAGGGTAGATAGTCAAAGTCTGTTTCCCACAGTAGAGGGCATTGGTTTATGGTGAGAGGGAGGGGGTTTAAAGGGGATCTGAGGGGTGAATGTTTCACACAGGGTAGTCAGTATCAGGAATGAGCTGCCAGGGGACGTGGTGGGGGCAGGAACAGTGACACCATTTAAGAGGGACCTGGACAGATGCTGGACTGAGGGGGGCACAGGGGGAGATGGAATTGATGCAGGTGTGGGATTAGTACAGATAGGTGTGATGGTCGGTACAGACACAGTGGGCCGAAGGGACTGTTTCTGTGCTGTACAATTCTATGATTCTGTGACTCCACATCACCTCACACTTATCAGGATCAAGTTCCTCCTTCCAATGTTCTGCCCAGCTTAGCAACTGATCAGTATCATGCAATAGCCTCTGACTCCCTCACCATCAACAACACTGCCAATGATCATATCATCTACAGACTTGCGATTCATTCCCCCTTACATTTGTGTACAATTGTCAATGTACACCTCAGCCAGCGGGGGTCCCAGCACCCACCCGTGGTGCACCACTGGTCACCCACTTCCAGTCACAAGAGAACCCTCCACCATTACCCCAGCTTCCTATAACCAGTTTTGGATCCACTTCACCAACGTGCCCTGGATCCCATGCAAGTCGACTGTGAGTTGTGAGTGAACACTGGAAGCTGTGGGTTTTCCCCGAACCTCTGGGTCAGTGCAGGAACTATGTGTTCTACGGCCGGTGACAGCAGTGGGTGCACGGCCGGTGCTGGGCTGTTGTCTGGCGTGGGGGGAGCAATCCACAGGGTGGCGGGGAAAAGTTCCCCACGGTTGAGTGTTGAATCAGTGGGATATCTGTCTGGAAACAGACCGCATGCGTGGCCTGTCAGGAGGGTCTGACCTGCACGGTGACACCAGTACCTGACACTCTGATCCTAGCCAAGAGTGGGTCTGCAGGCAAGCGGCTCTCAGAGACCCCGGGAGAACCATCGTACTTCAGGAGGAAGTGCTGCCCTTCCACATTTCACAAACCTCGGCCCAACTGACGGTTTGTTGAGCCATCAGGTCCTTTCCCAATTGTCAGTTGGGAGACACATTCAGCTGGAGGTGAAGCAGAAGTTTCTCAACCTGAGCCCACAGTGGCTCAATGGGACGTCCTGCTCCTCAGGGTAGGTCGGACGGGTGAGCCCCATCCCAGGGAGCTGCCTCCACAATGCAGACTGACTCCCAGGTCACGCGGGCCTTCACCAGTCAGGGAGGGCGCTGGAGCAGAGGAGGCCGAGGGGTGACCTTGCAGAGGTTTATGAAACCGTGAGGGGTGCAGAGAAGGTGGGTGAGCATACTTTTCCCCAGGGCAGGGGAGTCTAAGACTAGGGGCACTGGTTTAAGGTGAGAGGGAAAGATTTAAGGGGGACCTGAGGGGAAAAATCTTCACCCAGAGGGTGGTGGGCATGTGGAACGAGTTGCCAGAGGAAGTGGGAGAGGTGGGTACAGTTACAGCGTTTTAAAGACATTTAGTAAGGTCCATAGATGGGAAAGGATTAGAGGGGTATGGGCCAAACACAGGCAAATGGTGCTAACTCAGGAAGGCACCCTGGTCAGCATGGACGAGTTGGGCCAAAGGGCCTGCTTCTGTGCTGTATGACTGCAGGACTCTGCCTCTGTTGCTCTGCATTCCCAGTGTGAAGTTGTTCGACCTGCTCCCTCCCTCTGCACGCAGTATCCTGAAACACATGGGGAACTGTTCTGGCCCAGGACACAGCCATTCTGCCCACTCACTCTGTACTAGCTCTGAGGAGGGCAAATCCTCCCCTCCCTGCCCCTGCTGTCTAGCCCCTCTGGTACCCTCTCCAAGGCTTTGACAAACAGGATTCGGGAGAATCCAGAAATGTATATTGGAACCAAGAGGGTACCAGGTAAAGAACAGGTCACCTCAGGGACCAAAGGGGAAACCTGTGTGTGGAGACAGGGGGTATGAGTGGGACCTAAAATGAATGCTTCACCCTGGTCTGTATTCACCAGGGAGAAGGTACAGAGGATGGGGAGCTAGCGGTGGGATAGGATGATATTCTGGAACATGTATTAGGAATGATACCAAGATGGGTGGAGGGACAGGTCGTGCCGCGATGGACTCCAGTGTCAGGAAGTGTAGAGTGAGGCACTTTGGAAGGAAGAATAAAGCTGTAGACTGTTTTCTAAATGGGGAGAAAATTCAGAAATCAGAGGTGCAAAGGGACTTGGGGGTCCTAGCGCAGGATTCCCTAATGGTTAACTTGCAAGTTGAGTCCATAGTAAGGAAGGCAAATGCAATGTTAGCATTCGTTTCGAGAGGGTTAGAATATATAAAGTACAGCTGGGGCTTTTTGTGAGCAGTTTTGGGCCCTGTATCTAAGGAAGGATGTGCCAGCCCTGGAGAGGGTCCAGAGGAGGTTCACAGGAATGATCCTGGGAATGAAAGGGTTAACCCATGAGAAGCATTTGATGCCTCTGGGCCTGTGCTTGCTGGGGTTCAGAAGGATGAGGGGGGATCTCATTGAACCCTACCGGATACTGAAAGGCCTGGATAGAATGGAACCGGGGAGGATGTTTCCATCAGTGGGAGAGTCCGGGATCCGAGGAAACAGCCTCAGAATAAGGGGATGTCCCTTTAGAACTGAGATGAGGAGGATTTTTTTCAGCCAGAGGTTGGTGAATCTGTGGAATTCGTTGCCACAGAAGGCTGTGGAGGCCAAGTCATTGGGTGTATTTAAGGCAGAGATTGATAGGTTCTTGATTGGTCAGGGGGTTAAGGGTTACGGGGGAGAAGGCAGGAGAATGGGGTTAAAAAATCAGCCTTAATTGAATGGCGGAGCAGACTCAATGGGCTGAATGGCCTAATTCTGCTCCTATATCATATGGTCTTATGAATGGAGGAAGTGTTAAAGATATCGGCACACATTATAGGGTCATAGAGCTATACAAGAGGGAAACAGGCCCTTCATCCCAACTGGTCCATGCCGGCCAAGATTCCCACCTAAGCTAGTCCCATTTGCCTGTGTTTGGCCCATATCCCTCTGAACCTTTCCTGTCCATGTATCTGTCCGAATGACTTTCAAATGTTGTTATTGTACCTGCCTCAACCACTTTCTCTGGCAACTTGTTCCATATACTGACCACCCTCTGGGTGAAGATGTTGCCCCTTAGGTCCCTTTCAGATCTCTCCCCTCTCACCTTAAACCTATGCTCTCTAGTTCTTGATTCCCCAACCTGGGAAAAAGACTGAATGCATTCACCTGACCTATGTCCCTCATGATTTTATACCTCTATAAGGTCACCCCTCAGTCTCCAACACTCCAAGGAATAGTCTGAGCTTGTCCAACCTCTCCCTATAACTCAGGCCCTCGAGATCTGGCAACATCCTCGTAAATCTTCTTTACATTCTTTCCAGTTTCATGGCATCTTTCCTATAACAGTGTGACGAATACTGTCCACAAAACTCCATGTGCAGCCTCACCAACGACTTATACAACTGCAACATATCCCAACTTCTATGCTCAATGTTCTGTCTGGTGAAGGCCAGCGTGCCAAAAGCCTTCTTCACCACCCTGTCTATCTGTGACACCACTTTTCAGCACGGCCCAGGGCCCTATCGTTCACTGTGAAGTTCTTCCCTGATTTGTCTTCCCAAAATGCAACCCCTCGCCCCTTGCATGAACTGCCAAAGGAAGTGGCGGAGGGGGGTACAGCTACAATGTACAGGTACTTGGAAGGGAATGGAGGAGAGGGATCCGGG
Source organism: Pristis pectinata (assembly GCF_009764475.1). NCBI lineage: Eukaryota > Metazoa > Chordata > Chondrichthyes > Rhinopristiformes > Pristidae > Pristis > Pristis pectinata. The sequence continues at coordinate 918,690 of NC_067409.1, read as the reverse complement.
GCTAATACAGACAAATGGGATTTGCCTGTTTCTGTGATTCTATAAAGGTCTAGGCACTGAGCTCCATCAGATAACCATCCTCTGACCTCCCCTTGTAACTGTGCCACAAATTTGAAGTTTGTGCCGCTGATCCCTGAACCACTGGGAACTGCTTCACCTTTTCCCAAACCCTGACTCTGTCCCCCTCGATGAACCTTTCCCCCAAACTCCTTTACCCTGCGGAGAACAAGACCAACCTCTCCAGTGTAACCCTGCATCGGGCATCCCTCAGCCAGAACCTTCTGAGTGGATCTGCTGCATACCCTCCCTGGGACCTCCCCAGCCCCAGAGGGTGGAGACCAGAACTGGACACGATGTTCCAGTGTCCCACCAGCTTCAACACGGTGTCCCTCCATTTCTGGTGCCCAGATCCTGTCTCGCCATGTCCCCACATGGTCAGGGCACGCACGCAGCCCCACTCTTGGACAGGGAAGGTTTAGAAGGCTATGGGACAAACGCAGACAAATGGGACTAGCTTGGTTGGGAATCTTGGTCGGCATGGACCAGTTGGGCCGAAGGGCCTGTTTCCGCGCTGTATGGCTCTCTGGTTATGACTCACCATTTTGCTGACTTTCCTTCTTCTCCTTTGTGACTGAGTGCGTGGCTTCCCAGTTAAACTCCACCTGCCACTTTGCATCGATTTCTCCAGCTTCAGGTAACCCCTCTCCCCTCTTCTCTTTCCCCTTCCCCTTTGTCCTCTCTCAGTTGAGGCCCCCTCACCCCTTCCCTTTCCTCTCCCCCACCCATCTATTCCCCACCTCCCTGCCATTACTCCATGCTCTTCTCCTGCTGGGATTCCTTTTTCTTCAGCCCTTCACCTCCCAGCTTCTCACATCATTGCCTTTTCACCTGTCAACACCTCCCCCCCCCCCACCCTCTTCCTTTCCAGTCCTGATGAAGGGCCTCGACCTGAAATGTCAACTATTTGTTTCCATCCACAGATGCTGCCTGACCTGCTGAGTTCCTCCAGCACTGTGTGTGCGTGGCTCCAGGTTCCAACATCTGCAGAATCTCCTGTGTCTCACTCTGCCACTTCTCTGCCCATTCTTCTACCTACCTACAACCTCCTGCCCCACCATGCAGCGTGATGCCAGGACTTGTGCCATCTGCAGCAGCACACCATCTGCTGCAGGAACTCAGCAGGTCGAGCAGCATCTGTTGGGGGAGAGGAATTGTCGACGTGTCTGGTCGAAACCCTGTATCATGCCTTGTACCACCTGTAGTTTGGATCCAACACAGCCACGTCAAAGTCACTCATACACGTCTGAGAGCCCAGTGGCCCCAGCACAGACCTGCAGGGGTCCTCTCTCGGCCATCCTCTGCTCTGAACCTCAACTGCTCCCCACAACTCTCTGCTTCCCCTTTTTATGCCAAAATCCTTCGATTCCATTGGCCACACAGTTGTGTCGGTGACACATCATTGCAGCAGGTAGTTTGTGTTCCCTGTTGCTGTGTAGGTTTCCTCCAGATGTCACAGTGGTACAGCACAGAAAGAGGCCCTTCGGCCCATCACACCCACCTTTTTGCCCTTCTCCACTAATCCCATTTCCCTGCATTAGGACGGTATCCCTCTATGCCTCGCCGTGTAAATGGCTCTTCAATGTAGTGATTAGATCTGAATCCACCACCTCGTCTGGCAGGTAAGCTCCAGATATAACCCACTCTCTGTGCGAAACTTACCCCTCAGATCCTCTTTAAAACCCCTCCCACTCACCTTAAACCTGCGCCCTCTGTTTCTGATACCCTTACCCTGGCAAAAAGATTCCGATGATCTACCCTGTCTATGGCCGTTATAGACCTCTATCAGGTCACCCCTCAGCCTCATTCGCTCCAGGGAAAACAAACGCAGCCTGTCCAATCTCTCCTCATTACTAAAGTCCTCCAATCTGGGCAATGCCCTGGTGAATCCCCTCTGCACTGATCTCCAGCTCCATCACATCCTTCCTGTAGTGTGGTGACCAGACCTGCACTCAGTGCTCCCAGTGCGGTCTGACCAGTGTTTTGTAAAGTTGCCAACACAATGTTCTAACTTTTGTTTTCTCTGCCCTGACCTTTGCGGACAGGCATGCCCCATGTCTTCACAGAGATTCACCTGCACCTCCTCCAACCTCTTCTACGGCATTCAGTGCTCCCCATGTGGCCTCCTCTGCATCTGTGAGACTGGCCACAGACGGGCGACTGCATTGCCGAGCACCTTTGGTCCATCCGCCGTGGCCTTCTGGAGCTCCCAGCTGCAGCCGCTTTAACTTCCCTCCCCATTCCCACATCAACCTGTCTGTCCTCGGCCTCCTCCACTGCCAGGGTGAGGCCAAGTGCAATCCAGAGGAACAGCCCTTCATATTCCCCCTGGGGTGGCTACACACCGACGGCGTGAACATTGAATTCTCCAGTTACAGGTAACCTGCTCCCCCTCTGTCCCTTTTCTCCCTCCTCCTGATCCACCCAGTTCCTCTTACACCCACCCACCCCCCATCACCCTGTCTCTTCCCCCTCCCCCTCCCCCTCCCATCTGCCCATCACCCACACACCCCTCCCACTGGGTCCCCTCCCCCTGCTCCCACCTGCCCTCCCCACCTCCCGTTTCCATGCTCTGCCTTCCTCTCCTATCAGATCCCACCATCTGCAGCTCTTTGTCACCCCCACCTCTCACCTCCCGGCCTCCATCTCCACTCCTCCCTCCTCACCGGGATCCACCCATCACCTGCCAGCTGCTCCCCCCTCCCCCCAGCCTCTTTATTCTGACTAACTTCCCTCTTCAGATGAAGGGTCTCGGCCCGAAACATCGACTCTCCGCTCCCCCCAGAGACGCTCCCGAGCCCAGTTCCCCCACAGATGGTGCCTGAGCCCAGTTCCCCCACAGATGGTGCCTGATCCCAGATCCCCCCACAGATGGTGCTTGATCCCAGATCCCCCCACAGATGGTGCCTGAGCCCAGTTCCCCCACAGATGCTCTGGAGCCCAGTTCACCCACAGATGGTGCCTGAGCCCAGTTCCCCCACAGATGCTCTGGAGCCCAGTTCACCCACAGATGGTGCCTGAGCCCAGTTCCCCCACAGATGCTCCGCGGAGTCCAGTTCCCCCACAGATGGTGCCTGAGCCCAGTTCCCCCACAGATGCTCTGGAGCCCAGTTCCCCCACAGATGGTGCCTGAGCCCAGTTCCCCCACAGATGCTCTGGAGCCTAGTTCACCCACAGATGGTGCCTGAGCCCAGTTCCCCCACAGATGCTCTGGAGCCTAGTTCACCCACAGATGGTGCCTGAGCCCAGTTCCCCCACAGATGCTCCGCGGAGTCCAGTTCCCCCACAGATGGTGCCTGAGCCCAGTTCCCCCACAGATGCTCTGGAGCCCAGTTCCCCCACAGATGGTGCCTGAGCCCAGTTCCCCCACAGATGCTCTGGAGCCCGGTACCCCCACAGATGGTGCCTGAGCCCAGTTCCCCCACAGATGGTGCCTGAGCCCAGTTCCCCCACAGATGGTGCCGGAGCCCAGTTCCCCCACAGATGGTGCCCGAGCCCGGTTCCCCCACAGATGGTGCCCGAGCCCAGTTCCCCCACAGATGGTGCCCGAGCCCAGTTCCCCCACAGATGGTGCCTGAGCCTAGTTCTCCCACAGATGCTCCTGAGCCCAGTTCACCCACAGATGGTGCCTGAGCCCAGTACCCCCACAGATGGTGCCTGAGCCCAGTTCCCCCACAGATGGTGCCGGAGCCCAGTTCCCCCACAGATGGTGCCTGAGCCCGGTACCCCCACAGATGGTGCCCGAGCCCGGTTCCCCCACAGATGGTGCCCGAGCCCAGTTCCCCCACAGATGGTGCCCGAGCCCAGTTCCCCCACAGATGGTGCCTGAGCCTAGTTCTCCCACAGATGCTCCTGAGCCCAGTTCCCCCACAGATAGTGCCAGAGCCCAGTTCACCCACAGATGGTGCCTGAGCCCAGTACCCCCACAGATGGTGCCTGAGCCCAGTTCACCCACAGATGGTGCCTGAGCCCAGTTCCCCCACAGATGGTGCCTGAGCCCAGTTCCCCCACAGATGCTCCCGAGCCCAGTACCCCCAGCAGCTAATTGTCTGCTGCAGATACCTTCGCCTGCAGTGTCTCGTGATGCCATTTTCACGTCACCGTTGTTATTGATTTGACCCACATACCCCACACCCCCAACCCCGGTTTGATCCCCACCCTGGCCGAGGTCTGTGTGGAGTTTGCACATTCTCCCTGTGACAGCGTGGGTTTCCCCCGGGGGCTCCAGTTCCCTCCCACAGCCCAACAATGTGTGGGTCAGTGGATTAATCCTCTGCTGTAAATTGCCCCCAGTATGTGGATGAGGGGTGGAAGGAGCTGTTGGGAATGTGGGCTAGTGTAAATGGTTGGCACAGACTCAGTGGGCCGAAGGTCCTTGTTTCTGTGCTCCATCGTCCTTCCCAAGACATTCATTCCTTGCAACAAACAACGTGTCGAGCAGCGCCTGTAGGGGAAGAGGAACGGTGGATGTTTTGGGCTGAGAGCCCACAGCAGGACTGCAGTGTGGCCAGATTCAGCCTCGCACTGCGGCGCTGGATGTCACACAGATCTGCTTCCCGACACCAGGCTGGGAGACCAGAGTGATGGCTGAACATGGAACGACACCCTCACACGACCCATTTCCAGGAGTCCTGTTCCATACAGAGGATGTTCCCCCACCGACACAACCACCACCCCCTGCCCCCCTGACACACCCTCTCCTGTTAGGAGGCGCAGAATGATTCCAAATTCTGAAAAACCTACCCCACAGATCCTTTCAAAACTCCTTTCTCTCAGCTTAAACGTGCCCTCTTGTTATTGAAGCCCCTACCTTGGGGAAAAGTTCTGATTACCCTCCCTGTGCCTCTTATAATCTTAGACATTTCTATCAGGTCTCCCCTCAGCTTCTAGCTGTGATTTTGTTGTTTCAATGAATGTGGGCTGCAGGCCGAGCCAGCATTTCATTGCCCATCCCTCGCAGCCCTTGAGGTGGTGCTGGTGGTGAGCTGCCTTCTCGAACCGCTGCAGCCCTCGAGGTGGTGCTGGTGGTGAGCTGCCTTCTCGAACCGCTGCAGCCCTTGAGGTGTGGGGATACCTACAGTTGGGGAGGGAGTTCGTGTTTAGACCCAGTGACAGTGAAGGAACGGCGATATATTTCCCAGTCAGGTCAGTGTGTGGCTCCGAGGGCAACTTCCAGGGGGTGGTTTTCCCCGTGCTGTTCCTGCCCTTGTCATAGTGCACTACAGCATAGAAACAGGCCCTTCGGCCTATCTAGTCCATGATGGCTTGGTTTTCTGCCTAGTCCCATCTACCTGCACCCAGACCATATCCCTCCAATCCACTTACCTATCCAAACTTCTCTCCAATGTTATAATTGACTCCGCATCCACCACTTCCGCTGGCAGCTCGTTCCACACTCGCACCACCCTCTGAGTGAAGAAGTTCCCCTCAGATTCCCCTTAAATATTTCACCTTTCACCCTAAACCTATGACCTCTAGTTCTAGTCTCACCCAACCTGAGGGGAAAAAGCCCGCATGCATTCACCCTATCTATACCCCGCATGATTTTGTATACCTCTATAAGATCTCCCCTCATTCTCCTGCGCTCCAGGGAATAAAGTCCTAACCACACTAGCGTGAGAGCAGGACCACTCAGGGACAAAGGAGGGGATTTCTGCCTGGAGCTACAGGAAGTGGGCAAGGTGCAAACTGAGTGCTTCACATTGGTATTCGCCAAGGAGAGGACATAAAGATAGCGAGCTCAGGGAGGGGCATGTTGATATTAAGATGGAGGAGGTGTTGGTGTTCTTGAAGAGCATTAAGGGAGATAAGTTCCCAGGGCCTGATGGGATAAGTCCCAGGATACTGAGAGAGGCAAGAGAGGAGATTACTGGAGATCTTTGAGTCCTCTCTAGCCACAGGTGAGGCCCCAGAGGACTGGAGAATAGGCAGTGTTGTTCCTCTGCTTAAGTAGTTCGGTAGAGACAAAGCAGGAAATTATAGCTTGGTGAGCCCTACACCAGTGGTAGGGAAATTATTGGAAAAGATTCTTAGGGATAGGATCTACTTGTGGGGACAGTCTGTGTGGCCTTGTGTGGGGTGGAGGTCAGGTCTTACTAACTGGATTGAGTTTGATGATCAATGAGGGCAGGGCAGTGGATGTTGTCTACCATGGACTTCAGTAAAGCTTTCGACAAGGTCCCTCCTGTTTGGCTGATCCAGGCGATGAAGGCAGAGGGTTGTGGTGGAGGGGTGTTACTCTGTCTGGAGGTCTGAGGCCAGTGGTGTTCCACAGGGAGCAGTGCTGGGACCTTGGTGGTTTCTGATATAATACAGCACGGAAACAGGCCTAAAAACTCAAGGGGATTCATTTAAAAGGGACCTGAGGGGCAGCTTCTTCACACAGAGGGTGGTGGGTATGTGGACCGAGCTGCCAGAGGGAGTGGGTGAGGCAGGTACATTAACAACATTTAAGAGACATTTGGACAGGAACATGAACAGGAGGGGTTTAGAGGGAAATGGTCCAAATGAGGGCAAGTGGGACTAGCTTGGTGGGCACCATGGTCAGCATGGACCAGTTGGGCCAAAGGGCCTGTTTCCATGCTGTATAACTCTATGACTCAATAACTTGTCCATACCAACCAAGGTGCTCACCAGTTAGTCCTATTTGCCCGCATTTGGCCCATATCCTTCTAAATCTTTCCTATCCACGTAACGGAGGTGCTGGAGGTCTTATTCTGTATGCATAAAGGTAGACAAATGTCCAGGATTTGTGTATTGTAAGCTGGGGAAAACATGTTGTACCTTTAAATACTAAAAGAAAAGTCTAGCAACTACAGGCCAATGAGCCTAACATCGGTGATGGGTAAGTTATTGGAGAGGATTCTGAGGGACAGGATCTACAAGCATTTGGAAAGGCAGGGACTGATTAGGGATAGTCAGCATGGATCCGTGTGTGGGAAATCGTGCCTCATACAACATAGAACAGTACAGCACAGGACAGGCCCTTTGGCTCACAATGTTGTGCTGATCTAAATTAGTAATCAAATGCCTAACTAAACTGATCTCTTCTGCCTACATTTCCTGCATATTCATGTGCCTATTGAAGAGCCTCTTGAATGCCCCTGTCGTATTGAATTAGATCAAGTTTTTGAAGAGGTGGCCAAGAGCATCGACTAGAGCAGGGCAGTAGGCAAGGTCTACATGGACTTTAGCAAGGCCTTTGACTAGGTCCTGCATGGTAGCCTGGTCCAGAAAGTTAGATCATGTGGGATCCAGGGTGAGATAGCTAATTGGATACAAATTTGGCTTGGTGGAAGGAGTCAGAGAGAGGCAGTGGAGGGATATTTTTCAGACTGGAGGCCTGTGACCAGCGGTGTGCCTCAGGGATTGGGGCTGGGGGCACTGCCATTTGTATTATCGATTTGGATGAGAATGTAGCTGGCATGGTCAGTAAGTTTGCCGTGGCAGTAAAAGTGGTGGTATAGTGGGCAGTGAAGAAGGTTGTCAAATATTACAAGGAGCTCCTGATCAACTGGGTCAGAGGGCCAAGGAATGAGAGATGGAATCTGACTCAGAGAAGTATGAAGTGTTGCATTCAGAGGAGTTACATTTGAGCAGACAAACCAGAGCAGCACTTGCACAGTAACTGGCAGGGCCCCTTAGAGTGCTGTAGAACAGAGACCTAAGGGTACAGGACATCATTCCATGAAAGTGGTGACACAGGTAGACAGGGTGGTGAAGAAGGCATTTGGCACACTGGCCTTCATCGACCAGGGTATTGAGTGTGGAAGTTGGGACATCACATTACAGTTGTACAATGGTACTGCCACAATTTGCAGTACTGAATACAGTTCTGGTCACAGAGGAAGCGACAGAGGGTGAAGAAGAGATTCAAGAGGATGTTACCAGGACTGGAGGAGAGACTGGACAAGCTGTTTTCACTGGAGCAGAGGCTGAGGGGTGACCTTATATAAAATCATGAGGGGCACAGGTAAGAGGAATGCAGACCTTTTCCCAGGGTAGCAGAGTCTAACACCAGAGGGCATGGGTTTGAGGTGAGAGGGGAAAGGTTTAAAGGGGAACTGAAGGGCAACTTTTCTGCACAGGAGTACAAGGTTAATGGCAGGATTCTGGGTAGTGTGCAGGAGCAGAGGGATCTGGGGGTTCATATCCACAGATCACTGAAAGTTGCCTCACAGGTGGATAGGGTAGTTAAGAAAGCTTTTGGGATGTTAGCTTTGATAAGTCGTGGGATCCAGTTTAAGACCCACGAAGTAATGATGCAGCTCTACAAAACTCTGGTTAGACCACATTTAGAGTTCTGGTCACCTCATTATAGGAAGGATGTGGAGGCGTTGGAAAGGGTGAAGAGGAGATTTACCAGGATGCAGCCTGGATTAGAGAGTATGAATTATGCGGAGAAACTAAGGGAGCTCGGGCTTTACTCATTGGAGGGAAGGAGGATGAGGGGAGACATGATAGAGGTATACAAAATATTAAGAGGAATAGATAGAGTGGACAGCCAGTGCCTCTTTCCCAGGGCACCAATGCTCAATACAAGAGGGCGTGGCTTTAAGGTAATGGCTGGGAAGTTCAAGGGAGATGTCAGAGGGAGGTTTTTCACCCAGAGAGTGGTTGGTGCATGGAATGTGCTGCCTGGGGTGGTGGTGGAGGCTGATACGTTGGTCAAGTTCAAGAGATTGTTAGATAAGCATATGGAGGAATTTAAAATAGAGGGATATGTGGGAGGAAGGGGTTAGATAGTCTTAGGTGTGGTTTGAAGGTCGGCTCAACATTGGGCCGAAGGGCCTGTATTGTGCTGTATGGTTCTATGGTATGTGGAACGATCTGCCAGAGGAAGTGGTAGAGATGGGTACAATTACAGTGTTTAAAAGACATTTGGACAGGTACATGGATAGGAAAGGTTTAGAGAGATATGGGCCAAATGCAGGCCAATGGGACTAGCTGAGGTAGGAAGCTTGGTCAGCATGGATAATTGGGCCAACTGTATGACTCTGTGACTCGAAAACTAGGGTGAGAGAGAGGATTCTTAAAGGGGATCTCAGGGGTAAATTTTAAGTTAAAGAAAGTGACTGCATCTGATTCCACCCCACCTCCCCTGGTCATCAGATATCAACCACTCTGTAAAAAACTTACCCCTCAGATCCCTGTTCAAACTCCTCCCTCTCACCTTAATCCTCTGCCCTCTTGTTCTTGATACCCCTCACCTGGGAAAAAGATTTTCACTGTCTGCTCTATCTATGCCTCTCATTATCTTACATACCTCTATCACATGACCCCTCAGCCTTCGACACTCTAGGGAAAAGAAGTGCAGCCAATCTCTCCTCACAACTAACCACCACTTTGCACAGCAATGGACTTTTTGTTCTGAGTTTCCCGTATAATTTATGTTTTTCTTGTGCCTCAAGAAGGCACATCCATCACCAAGGACCCTCACCACCCAGGACATGCCCTCTTCTCGTTACTACCATCGGGGAGGAGGTACAAGAGCCTGAAGACCCACACTCAACGATTCAGGAACAGCTTCTTCTCCTCTGCCATCAGATTTCTGAACAGCCCATGAACACTACCTCGTTATTCCTCTTTTGCACTGTTTACTTATTTTTGTAACTTACAGTAATTTTATGTCTTGCACTGTGCTGCCGCAGAACAACACATTTCACGACGTCTGTCAGTGATAATAAACCTGATTCTGATTCTTCATCCTGAATAAATGTTTCACCTCTCTTCCTTCACCCTACCATTCTTTCCGTGTCTCAGTGGGACAGACCTATCCAGAACCCCATGGAAGTGTTCCCTAAACAACCTCCACATTTCTTCTGTGCATTTGCCTGAGAACATGTGTTCCCAATTTATGCTCCCAAGTTCCTGCCTAACAGCATTGTAATTAGCCCTCCCCCAATTAAATACTTTCCCATATCATATGCTCCTATCCTTGTCCATGGCTATGCTAAAGGTCAGGGAGTTATGGTCACTATCTCCAAAATGTTCATCCACCGAGAGGTCTGTCACCTCCGGCTGGTCCGCCTGCCTGCCCGTCTTCCATGCTTATGTGCATGTGTGGGTGTCCTTGGAGTACGCGGTTTCCGCGGGCATCCTGGTTGAGTTCTGCGCTCGGCGGGCCCCTCAGGGGATCGTGTGTGTTGTGGATGGTGAAAATGTGATTCTTATTTGAAGTGCTGTGTGTTGTGTTAGCTGCTGTTGTGTTGTGTGTGTTCAGATAGCATTCTTTTACCGTAGTTCTGTAGCTGCTTAGTTTGTTTCTTCTCTTCTGTTGTAGTGTATTGACACTGGTTATCCTTTTTTCTAGTGCTTTTAGTTAATAAAGGTTTATATAATAAAAAGAGGTGTCACCTGACCAGGTTCATAGCCTAGTACCAGATCCAGCATGGCCTCTCCTCTCGTTGGCCTGTTTACATACTGTGTCAGGAATCCTTCCTAGACACACCTAACAAATTCTGCCCCATCTAAATTTTTTGCACTAAGGAGGTGAAATCTGGGCAACACCCTGATGAATCTCCTCTGTGCTTTGTCCAGCGCATCCACATCCTGGTGGATGGTTGGTGCGGACTTGATGGGCCGAAGGGCCTGTTTCCGTGCCATATCTCTCTGTGTACCGCAGGCTGCTATGGGAGGTTGGCGAGATTGTCACAACATGTGCCCCACTCCATGTCACGGTAAACAATTCCCAGAAATCCTCAGCCTCCCTGTAGCACTGCAGCTGGTGATACCCATCCGCATCCCACGGAGGTCCTGAATCCGGTGAGGCTTCCCGTCTCCCTGACGGACACATACGGAGGTCAGACGCAGCGAGCTCCCTCCACCGTAGAGTCTGGGGGTCCCACATTGGACTCCTCTGTCTATGGGCTGGGCGGACTGCACCCTGAGGGACTGGTTAAGGATGGAAGCCCCGCCCCTGACGTGGTTTAGATGTGAAGAGGGCTGTCAGTCTCGGCAAGAAAGGTTGGAACATCAGGGCCATTTGTAAAATGAAAGTAACCTTTAATGAACCCTGGAGAACAAAATATAGGTCTTTGGTTGTACAAAGTCATTAGTTCCAGTGTGAGGTGAGCTGTCAGCCCCAGAAGCAGCAGGAAGCTGCTGCCTTTAGTGTAGTGACTGGGGCTGGCT